>NC_030443.2:6604254-6904254 GCF_001660625.3 Ictalurus punctatus
AATGCTTTTGCATTGGATTGCTCGACTAGATCCTCAAACTGAAAATAAGGTGTGTATCAACATGAGACAGATCAGGGTCAAATATAATATCCCAAAGTATAATTAGAACCAAGGAACAAATCCAAAGAGCAGTGAAAGAAGCATGACAAGGCTCAAACATGATATGGTAATGTCAGAGATAACGCAAACAATAGTAACGTGTGACCATGTAGTTTATATTGACTAATGACAGGAAATGAGCAATAACTGAATTAGAGTCCTGGTATTTGGAGGAGGGGGTCCTCTGGTGGCATGGTAGTAAATTATCCATGATTGCTGTGACAATAGACTTTAGCCAAATAGACAGGCTAAAGCAGAAAACACTAGAAACATGTTGATTCCAATCTAAGGGAAATGAGAAAATACAGAAACAAGTAATACAAGGAATTAGGCAATTCAAAACACAGAATATAAATATAATTTTTATACATTCCCAATTCTGAGAGAAATAGTCAAATATTTATAGGTTAGTAAATTATGATAAATAGTTGCTAACACTGCTCAGGGGCATGGACAAAACAGAAATGGAACAGGAACTGAAATGCGGTGTCTGTGTCAGTCTGTCAGTGTTTCAAACCTGTCTGCCCGTGGTGGCTAGATCTCATTTATAGGCAGGCTTGGGGAGTAATGCAATACATGTAACGGTAATGGAATACATGTAACAGAAACTGGTAACTGTTATCCATTACAGTTACATCAAAAAACAAAGCAATCACATTACAGGTACATTTTGTAAAAAAAAGGGGAATACTATCAGGATTACATTTTTTTTTTTTCATTTTCAACCAAAGAAATTATTCTTTTGACATAACACAATATAGACAGCTGCTTGATTGTAGTTCTGGTTCTCTCTTGCCAGTCGTGGCTCCTCCTAGTTCATGCACAAATAAATACTGTGCAAAGTTAATTTGGTAGGGATTAACACAAATTGTTCTCTGAAATGCTTTTGTTATGGTGACCATACGTCCTCTTTTTCCTGGACCTTCAAGAAAGTGTCCGGTGGGATTTCTAAATTTAAGAAAATGTCCGGGATACAGCTTTAGTTTCATTATGATGTGCTTACGGTCTACTACTGTAACATGTGTGCACATATTTGCACTGCTTTAACCCCTCTCTGTAATTCTCACCTTCTCGCACACCAGTTGGTGGATTATAAAATCAGCAGTAACTATTGGCCAAATTCCTCCCTCCAGCGAAGGTGAAGCGCTGTTGTGTACGGCATCAAACAGTTGCATGACAGTAGCAACAAATAACAGCTGTCCTGAGTCGAAGCAATGCCCATAGCCATATAAGGTCTTTTTTAAATTCAAGTTATCACATTGCTTTGTATTACATGGTCATTCAAATGTGTAAATGATGGCAGAAGGTACACTCGTGGCATCTGATATTTTCTTCCATGGCATAAAATATCAAATATATAATATTCTAAGAATGTAGGAAAAAATTAAAAAGGTGGGCAGATTGAAACCAGTTTTATTTATATATATTTATGTGACGCTAATAGTGTGTCTTTTTCAGTGTCTGCATTCTCTGTTTTGAACCCAAAAAAGGGGGTCCTCTTTTTGGAATATGGTCTCTCTTGCTTTTGTGTTGTAATGTTACTCACATCAGGGACTGTGATCATTTATTTATCCATCCTCTATACCACTTATCCTTTTCAGGGTCACAGGGAACCTGGAGCCCATCCCAGGGAGCATCAGGCACAATCACATACACTACGGGCACTTTAGACATGCCAATCATGTCTTTGGACCGGGGGAGGAAACCAGAGTATCCGGAGGAACATGCAAACTCCATGCACAGACAGGACCACGGTGGGAATCAAACCCATGACCCTGGAGGTGTGAGGCAAACATGCTAACCACTAAGCCACATTTTTTTTTATTGTGATGGATGACTTTTTATGAAGTAATTTGTAACTGTGATGAAATACATTTTTAAAGTAACCCTCCCAATCCTGTTTATAGGCCCTAATAAAGCCCCAAGCATAATTTCATTGATAAGGTTTAGCAAAGTGTTTTGAGAAATAATTGTCACACACATAACTGCCTCACGTTTACCATCACGCACCATTACATTATAACATACAGTGCATCCGGAAAGTATTCACAGCGCTTCACTTTTCCCACATTTTGTTATGTTACAGCCTTATTCCACAATGGATTAAATTCATTATTTTCCTCAAAATTCTACAAACAATACCCCATAATGACAACATGAAAGAAGTTTGTTTGAAATCTTTGCAAATTTATTAAAAAAAAAAAAAAAAAAAAAAGCACATAAGTATTCACAGCTTTTGCCATGACACTCAAAATTGAGCTCAGGTGCATCCTGTTTCCAATGATCATACTTGAGATGTTTCTACAACTTGATTGGAGTCCACCTGTGGTAAATTCAGTTGATTGGACATGATTTGGAAAGGCACACATCTGTCTATATAAGGTCCCACAGTTAACAAAGCATGTCAGAGCACAAACCAAACCATGAAGTCCAAGGAATTGTCTGGAGACCTCCGAGACAGGATTGTATCAAGGCACAGATCTGGGGAAGGGTACAGAAACATTTCTGCAGCATTGAAGGTCCCAATGAGCACAGTGGCCTCCATCATCCATAAATGGAAGAAGTCTGGAACCAGCAGGACTCTTCCTAGAGCTGGACACCTGGCCAAACTGAGCGATTGGGGGAGAAGAGCCTTAGTCGGGGAGGTGACCAAAAACCCGATGGTCACTCTGACAGAGCTCCGGCATGTCTCTGTGGTGAGATGAGAACCTTCCAGAAGAACAACCATTTCTGCAGAACTCCATCAATCAGGCCTGAATGGTAGAGTGGCCAGATGGAAACCACTCCTCAGTAAAAGGCACATGACAGCCCACCTGGTGTTTGCCAAAAGCCACCTGAAGGATTCTCAGACCAAAGTTTGAACAAAGATTGAACTTTTTGGCCTGAATGGCAAGCATCATGTCTGGAGGAAACCAGGCACCACTCATCACCTGGCCAATACCATCCCTACAGTGGAGCATGGTCGTGGCAGCATCATGCTGTGGGGATGTTTTTCAGCGGCAGGAACTGGGAGACTAGTCAGGATCGAGGAAAAGATGAATGCAGCAATGTACAGAGACATCCTTGATGAAAACCTGCTCCAGAGCGCTCTGGACCTCAGACTGGCGCGAAGGTTGATCTTCCAACAGGACAACGACCCTAAGCACACAGCCAAGATAACAAAGGAGTGGCTACAGGACAACTCTGTGAATGTCTTTGAGTGGTCCAGCCAGAGCCCAGACTTGAACATGATTGCACATCTCTGGAGAGATCTGAAAATGGCTGTGCACCATTGCTCCCCAACCAACCTGATGGAGCTTGAGAGGTCCTGCAAAGAAAAATGGGAGAAACTTCCCAAAAATAGGTGTGCCAAGCTTGTAGCATCATTCTCAAAAAATAATGAATTTAATCCATTTTGGAATAAGGCTGTAACATAACAAAATGTGGAAAAAGTGAAGCGCTGTGAATACTTTCCGGATGCATTGTACATATTTATCTATACAATTTAAACCAGCACATAACTGAATGTCAAAGTGCTACACAAGATACACAAGACCCCAATAAGGTTGTGAAGGTCTTGGGAGAATTCTTTGCTTTTACCCATCATGAGATATTTCTTGTGTGACACCTTGGTAACGAAAAGCCTTTTTATAGACCATCAATTTACCAACCCAGCTGATATTAATTTTCACAGATAGGAGGTATAATTACTTATGGATTTCAGCTGGTTCCTTGCCTTACCTTGCCTTGGAGAACTTTTTTTTTTCTTTTCTTTTCTTTTTTTTCTTAGCATGTTCAATACTTTTTTTCCTGTGTCATTCCACTTTATTACACAACTTTTATTTATGCACTTTAATGTTGTGAATTCTTTATATTTGCAGGTTTCTTGAGTTAATACTGATGTCTGGTGAAAATTTAATTTGAATAGCCTCATCGGAAATATATTTACTGAAAAAAAAAAATGACGCGTTCACTTCTCCCACAATATCTACTTTAAATTTTTTTTTTTTAACTCCTCATCTGCCCTCAATTTCTCAAATTCTTTGACTCTACAATATCTCCCACTCTGTAACCTGACATGTGATTAATGTAAGAAAGTATTGATTCTTAGCATATTGATTAGAAAGTATTGATTCTTTTGGGTTACATTTATCAAAGAAGTGATTAAAACTGATTCTGCTAAGTTATTTGTTTGTATCCAATTCACTGGGCCATGTTTTTGGCAGACAGAGTCACTTTGTCAGAATATGAAAATGCAAATTCATAAGAATTTCAGTGAAACAACCTTGAAAATTAAAATTCACTGTGGTATTTTTATTCATTCATCTTTAGCAACGGCTTTTTCGTGGTCAGGGTCATGGTGGATTCAGAGCCCAACCCAGGAACCAGACCATCACAGGGCAGTACACCTAGAAGCTCATTTACACATTGGGCAATTTAGGGTAGCCAATCTACCTACTAGCATGCTTTTATAAGGTGAGAAGTAATCAGAATTGGGTAGAAAATGTGGAACACGAGCTCAGGATTAAACCCCAGTTGAAACACACACAAAAGAATCAAGAAACAAATTAAATGAACAACTTTGGGGCCATCTCAGTACTTAGTACTCAACATACTTTCCCTTAAGTTGCTAACAGTAATTATCCCCCAGTATGTTTAAAAAAAAGAGATTAAACCATTTGTCAATTTATTGATTTAACATATATGATTTAAATAGCATAGTGGATATGTGATTAACACCAATTGTTTAAAGACAACTCCTTGGGATTAAAGGCATTGCTATAGGTGCTATTGAAATACCCGGACACTTGTCCTAAAGAAAAATCTCTGAGGTAGAACTGGATGTTCATCATTTTAATAATGTGAATGGGCCATTCTGAAATTCAAGTTAAGCCAGGACAGAGTACTGAGAACTTTCCCTGTGTAAATATTGATGTAGCATTTTAACTTATGTTGCTGACTTTATTCATGAGTCACAAACTGGACGCAATAGAGGTTAGCACGGATGCAAGCACAGAAATGGTAAATAGTGCACTTGTATAGCGCTTTTATCCAAAGTGCTTTACACTGTGTCTCATTCACCCATTCTCACACACAAATGGCCATCAGGAACAACAAAGGGGTTCAGTGTCTTGCCCAAGGACACTTCGGCATGTGGAGTCATGTGGGCCAAGAATCGAACCGCCAAACCTACGATTAGTGGACAACTTGCTCTACCACCTGAGCCACAGCCACCCCAGAAAAGAGCTTTTAATAAACAGAGGCAGGCAGCCAAACACAAGTCATGAGACAATAGCGTGGTCAAAAAACAGGCAATGGGTCAGGCGATCTGCAAACCGGCATAAACTAGGCAAGGCAGGGAACGAGAAACCAGAAACAAGATCAATGACCATAAAACAAACTGAGGAACGGGGTACAACGTCTTGGTACGGTGATAACACTCAATACTTTGCAAACAGTGAATGCCTCGAAAGTCCTTTTAAATGAATGAGTGTTCTGGGAATTGCTGTCCGTGGAGGCCATGTTTGTAGGCCACAGTGCAGATTGGAAATGTAGTCACTGGTTTGCTGTGATATGACACTCTGTAGCACTTTGCTTGGACAACTGATGAAACATTATTTGTCTAAACGGCCAATTTCTCTGGAAACTATACATTCATTGGTCGCTTTAATAGGAACACCTATACAACTGCTCATTTTTGTAAGTATTCAATCAGTTTGTTGCAGTAGCACAATGCATAAAAATGCAAGCGAAGAGCCTCAGCCTCCTATCACAAGATTACAAAGTTTGTGATAGCCTTTCATTCTACGTGCTCTGAAGCTAGAGTAATTTATTATATTGGTGGGGAAAAAAGGGCCACAGTGGCTTCTCTAGTTGCAACAACTGTATTTATATCTAGCACCAGTTCCCAGGAAGTGGCAATTTTGTTCTCCAACACATGGGATGGAAACAGTGCTTTATTCGCAAATGTTTTATGCTATATTATTTTTTTTCTTAAAAGTTAAATTTGCAACTTGGATGAAAACATAGCTATTGAAATTTTAGTTCTGACTTGGTTCTATAAAGTTTGCACACTTTCCCTAGCCTAGAGTAATCTGTTTGCTGAACAAATGACCCTGCCTCTTTTTGTTTAGAGTTTGCTTCACACTTTAGAGATTGTCTGTCTGCTTTTGATTTTTTTTGTTTGTTTGTTTTTATAAATCTGCCTTTGTATCCAAACTGTGTGCAATCTTCTGACAGTGTGTAATTAATCTGTATTCATTATTGATCAAAATTAAATTTTTTTTTTTTCATCATGGTTGATTGCACCGCCTATAACAAAGACACTACTCTGTTCACTACTTCGCTAATATTTTTTCATCTTTTTGCACATCCACCAGACACTAGATTAATAGTCTTGTATATTGGTTTTGAATGACAAGGATTACTGGGCAAAATGCAGGCTATTTTTGCCTGAAAACATACATCTGGCCCAAGAATCAGATGGTTTACAAAATTTAAATTTAAATGATTTTGTAATAAAATAAAGCATATGTTATCTACATTCACTGCAACATATAGCTTGAGATCATGTTTATTGAGTGTGCTCAGACTGGTCTCCAAATCCCTAAATCCCCCAAATTTACATAGTGATAATTTAAATGGCAGTACTGAATCCATAAATCCATCTTTATTGATCTACTTCTTTGACTCACTGTGCTGCAATCAAATTCCTTACAGAAATATGAATCCTTCCTTTATTTCTTACATCAATATTTGACCTTTATCTTATCCTCTTTCTTTCCTCACTGAACCAAGGATATATTAATTCTATCTCCAAAAGAAAATGGACGGATGAAAGTGCTGATTGATGAGGGCACTAAACACACATTTGACCACATTTGTTCTGAGTAAGTATCTGGTGCATAAGTCACAGAGAATTTGTTATATATTCACTCTTTTATTCAGTTCTCTCTTTTCATCTCCATTCCTCCTTAATCTCTCTCTCTCTCTCTCTCTGACACACACAGTGTCACATGTACTTGACTCCAGGTGCACTGCAGCACAGGCCGAATGTTTCCAGAACTTTCTGGAGGTTGGCAATTTGTTGCCATGATACATAGATTGGCCAGGCTATTTGTATTCAGAGAAGGTGCACAATAGCTGACTGTGTGTGTGTGTCTCAGTCTCAGAGAGAGAGAGAGAGAGAGAGACTTGGCTATAAACACAGCTACTCCCTGGTGTTAAGACAAGAGCTCAATTAGCTTCCAAGGGTTTTACTTCCTTTTATTTACAGGCAGAATCTTAAGGTGTTTCATATTAGAATTCATAACACTTTGCTGTAATCCCAGCATACCCTTATGTCTTCAGATCAGTCTGAGTTTCCAATTTCAGTCCATCATATAAATCAGTATACAGTTGCAATCAAAACTATGCAACGCCCATTGCAAATCAGGTTTATTGTCAAAATTTACAGAATTTCAGCTGCTTGCAATGAACAAATCAAACAAAAGCAATTGAAATAGTTCAACACAACGAATGCTTCAAGTGGTTTCCCCAAATTCAACAGAAAATGCAAATTATAATGATTTCTCCAGTCTCAAAATATTCAACCCCCTGAATAGAATCCCTCACAACAGCACAAATATACAAAACAGGTGTTGTCTCAAGCACACCTGTTGCAACTAATCAAGGGCTACATTAGTCACACCGGGTGTGCTTGAGCTGGAACATGAAATACCTGAACTCCAAGACGTACACCACTACTGACCCAAAAGCACAAGAAAGGTCGGCTCAAAATCATATAAATAAGCCAAAGAAGTTTTGGGATTCTGTTCTGTGGAGCAATGAAACAAAACTAACTTTTCAGCATAATGGATCAGTGGTATGTCTGGAGAAAGAAGAATGTAAAAAACAGTGTCCACAGTCAAGCATAGTGGTGGCTTGGTGATGCTCTGTGGCTGCTTTGCATCCTCTGGCACTGGAAACCTGCAGCGTGTGGAATGCAAGATGGGTTCACTGAAGTATTAGGAAATCCTAGGAGAAAATGTCGTGCCATCTGTAAGAAAGCTGAAACTTGGACATCATTGGAATTTCCAACAGGTCAGTGATCCTAAACATACCTCAAATTCCACCAAGGCTTGTTTTTCAGAAGTAGTCCTGGAAGATTCTACATGGCCATCACAGGCACCTGACTTGAACCCCATATAAAGTCTCTGATGGGATTTGAAGAAGGCAGTTGCAGCATGCAAACCCAAGAATATTACTGAACTGGAGGCCATTGCTTATGGTCTAAGATTCCTCAGGAACGCTGCCAGAAGCTATGCATCTTGTTTGCAGCAGGTCATAAATGTTTGTCATGAAGGGGCCACCCCACTGAATCCGTTTAACAGTGCTGAGCCGTAATTAATGTTCCTCATGTCTTTTATTACCTCAGAAAATTTTGTTTGGTCAAATTGGTTTGTTGGTGCCCCCTAGTGCCGATGTAAATAAGTGAAAGTGTGCAAGGCGTGCAGTGATATCTTTTTGTACCAGAACTTTCAACAAATGGGCTAGGACTGGCAGAGAGGAGCAGCACATCCATTCACTTCTAACTTTCTCTCTGAATGATTATTGTACATGTAAATTTAACTGAAATCACAGCACAGCCATGGTCTTTCACTTGTGTATGGTGATTTTGTCAGACAACATCATGAAAATCAGGATTTTAGCAGTGCAGAGCAGCAACTCGAAGTGATTACTGGTTTGGAAGTGACTGCTGTTTAACATGCAGAAAAACAAGAAGATAGAGCTAGAAAATGGATAAGCAGGGTACATATTCGCAGGGACCTTTGTCAGAAAATGAATGGCAGTCAACGCAACAACTAGTGAGTTGAAAGACAAGTGGCTCCTTTTCACACATATACATCTACACATACACACACATACATACATATACATATATATATATATATATATATATATATATATATATATATATATATATATATATATATATATATATATATATTTATATATATATATATATATATATATATTTATATATTTATATATTTATATATTATATTTGTCATAAAATGTGATCTGATCTTCATCTAAGTCAAGGGTATTGACAAATATTATGTGCCTAAAATAAAAACACAAAAAATTCTTATCCCTCATGTCTTTATTGAACACACTCATTCAACATTCAAAATGGCAGTGGAAAAAGTAAGTGAACCCTTACAATTAATAAATGGTTGACCCCCCCTCCCCCTCCCTCTCCCTCTCCCTTTTTGCTGCAATAACCTCAACCAGGCACTTCCTGTAGCTGTGGATCAGACCTGCACATTGCTCAAGAGAAATTTTAGTCCATTCTTCCTGGCAGAACTGCTTTAGCGCTGTCATATTCTTTGGACATCTCATGTGTATGGCTCTCAAGTCATTCCATAGCATCTTTATTGGGTTGAGGTCTGTGCTCTCTACTTGGCCCCTCCAAAAGGTGGATTTTGTTTTTCTGAAGCCATTCTGTTGTGGACTTGCTCTGGTGTTTTGGTCGTTGTCCTGTTGCATGACCCAACTTCTACACAGTTTCAGCTGACGTACAGACATTCTCACATTATCCTGAAGAATTGTCTGATATACTTGGGAATTCATCTTCAGCTCAATGATTGCAAGCTGGCCAGGCCCTGATGCAGCAAAGCAGGCCCAAATCATGATGTTTCCTCCACCATACTTTCCGGTTGGGATGATGTTTTCATGATGGTATGCCATGCCCTTTCTATGCCAGATGAAGTGCTGTGTGCTTTTTTCCAAATAGTTCAATGTTAGTTTCATCAGTCCACAAAACATTTTGCCAATACCCCTGTGGAGTGTCGGTGTGCTCTTTTGCAAACTTCAGGCATGCAGCAATGTTCTTTTTAGTAAGCAATGACTTCCTTCGTGGTGTCCTGCCGTAGATACCCTGCTTGTTCAATGTTTTATGTATTGTAGACTCACGAACAGAGATGTTAGCCAGTTACAATGATGCCTTCAAATCTTCGACTGTCATTTCTTTACCTCATTGAGTCTTTGTTGCGCTCTTGGTGTTATTTTGACTGGGTGCTCACTTCTTGGTAGAATAGTAACAGTCCCAAAATGTCTCCATTTGTAAAATGTTTGCCTAACTGTTTCTAAAGTCTTTGAAATCACTTTGTAACCCTTGCCAGCTTTATGTAAATCAACAATTCTTGATCGTAGATCTAGCTCTTTTTGGTGAGGCATGGCTCACATAAGCGTGTGCTTCTTGTGCAGAGCAAACTCCAAAAGTTTGAGGGGGTTTTTATCAGTCAAAGTAGCTGTAGTCCACACTTCCAAACTCATTTTCTTAACGAGACTCCAAGTGTGCTAAAACCTGACTCCAATTAGCTTTTTTCAGGTCATTAACTCAAGGGTTCGCCTACTTTTTTCCACAAGCACTATGAGGTTTTTTTTTTGGTTGTTCTCAAAGACATGAAAGATCAGAATTTTTGTTATTATTTTAGACACATTATATTTGTCAATAACCTTGACTTGGATGAAGATCAGATCACATTTTATGACCAATTTATGCAGAAAACAATGAAATTCCAAAAGGTTCACATACTTTTTCTTGCCACAGTATATACACAGTAAAGGAAATAAGTATTGGATGCTTTGACATTTTCTTCAGTAAATATATTTCCAGTGAGGCTATTCACATGAAATTTTCATCTGACATCAGTATTAACTCAAGAAATCCACACACATTAACAAATACAAGCTTTAAAGTCCATAAATGAAGTTATGTGTAATAAAGGGGAATGACACAGGAAAAAAGTATTGAAGACGCTAACTGAATTTATTTAATACTTAGTGGAGAAACCTTTGTTTGTAATGACAGCTTCAAGATGCTTCCTGTATGAAGAAATTAATCATCCACAGTATTCAGGTGTGATTTTGGCCCATTCTTCTAAACATATTGTTTTTAAATCTTGTTCAATTGGATTCAAATCAGGTTACTGACTGGGCCATTCTAACGCCTTGATTTTTTTCTTTCTGAAACCAATTGAGAGTTTCCTTTGCTGTATGCTTTGGATCGATGACCTGCTGGAAGGTTCACCCATGTCTCATCTTAATCATCCTGGTGGACAGCAGCAGATTCTTCTCATGAATCTCCCAGTAAAGTGCTCCATTCATTGTTCCTTCAATTATATGAAGTCTGCCAGTACCACACGATGAAAAACAGCCCCACATCAAACTTCACTGTTGGTATAGTGTTTTATGGGTGATGTGCAGTGCCATTTCTTCTCTAAACATGGTGTAGTATGATGACCAATTTGCTCTCATCTGACCAGACTACACTCTCCCAGTATTTCATAGACTTGTCCAAATGAGTTGTAGCAAACTTTTAAACGAGCTTTGACATGTCTTTTCTTTAGAGTCTTGCAGGGTAAGTGTGAGCAGTGGAGTGCATTGCCTATTGTTTTCTCTGTGACGATGGCGCCTGCTGCCTCCAAGTGTTTCTGGGGCTCTTTCTGAGTGGTCCTTGGCTCTTGGACTACTCTTCTAACTATTCTTCTGACTCCCTGGTCAGAAATCTTGTGAGGATCTCCTGTGCATGGCCGGTTGATGACGGCGTGATGTTGCTTCCACTTGCGGATAATGGCCCCAGTGGTGCTTACTGGAGGATTCAGAAGTTTTGTAATACATATGTGTCCGATTCCATCAATGTGTTTTGCAACAATAAGGTTCCAAAGGTCTTGGGAGAGGTCTTTGCTTTTACCCATCATGAGATGTTTGTGTGACACCTTGGTAACGAAAAGCCTTTTTATAGACCATCAATTTACCAACCCAGCTGATATTAATTTGAGTTGGTGTGGCTTAGATTATTTGATTTAGTTTTTTGTTATTTCCTTGTAAATAAGGGTTCCTGAGGTAATTTCATTACCAAAGCTATGCTTGTTTTGCATGATTCTTCTGAAACCTTAATCAAGTCATGTCTAAGTAAACCTTTTTTCACTATTGTAGGCTAGCCAAAATGATGTACAGTATCCAGTTACATGAGCTCTGTGAGTACTTACAGTAGAACAGTTCACAGGCCAGTGTGACCCCACAAAAATGTTGCAAATTTTGGAGTGCTACATGAAAATATCTCAACGTTTAAGTTTTACAAACAATATGCAATTACCCCTCTGATCAGCTCACCTCTCTTTGACTTCATCATGAAGTAGCTAAAAATTTTTAAATTCTTCTGGTCCTCTTGGGATGTTCACTTGATATCCATGCTCTGGATGGGAGTCTACTGGGAAAGGGCAATGTAACTCAAAGCACTGTCCCAATTAACATGAATATATTAATTATAGTTATAGTCTCAAAAAATGTCTTTATAACCAAATCTCATAGTACTGGATGGTTGCTCACAAAAAATACAATGGAGAACTGAAACAAGGAGTCCTGAATGTATTTAATTACCATGCCAAATAGCACAAACTGAAAGTGTTATTTGTGCCTCTGATTTATAGACCACGGCATTTAAAGCTAGTGTAAAACATGTGGTAGACTTTTTGTTAACTGGGAATACAGGTAAACCATATTGCCCATAAATAAACAAGTGTTTTATAATGTATTCATAAAGTGCATACTTGTTCTTTGACATTATCCCAGTAACAAGAGAAACATTTACATTATTGTAAAAAGAAATGGCCAGATTATGCAGGCAAACATTTAGTAAAAGTGAACAAGAAATCTAAACACAAAGCATTATTCATTTTGTGCATATGCATTGTTTTACCTATAAATTAATATATAAAAATCTCTCAGGTTTGTTGATGGTGGAGTGGCTGGCTGCCTTATGTCCCAGGATGCCCTCATGTCTGTGTTGCCTTCAGGCTCTCCCTTTTAGTTATGCTGTTATAGCTAGTCTTGCCAGAGTCCCTGCTTGCACTCATGCAAAATACATTGTCCTTAACCATTATGGGACAATAACCACACCTAATAATCTCTCTGGCTGGCTGGCTACAAATGACCCCTTCTGCTCTCCGGACCTGCCCGATCCATCCTGATGGCCTACTTCTAGTTGGAGTTCTTATCAACTGGAAGTCATTTAGGTGTGCTGCCACATGGTGCAACCTATAGTTTATTTGAGATTACTGAGGATGGTACCACTTAAAAACCATAAAGATGGCTTTGGACATCAATTCACTTGAGGGTGAGATGGGCCTGATAAAACTTCTGGATGACATTTTCTAGGACTTGCAGATGCTGTTTGTGGTACTGAGAGAACAGAAAAATGTAGTCAATGTAAACAAAAAAAAACCTCTTCCCCTCCAAGGTCAACCCAGCACTTTCTGGCATAGGATGTCATTTGCAATTTTCCCTTTTCCTCCTCGCTTTTAAATTGCTAATTAATGCCCGTGTGGCCATGCGCATTTTGTGTTCAAATTAGCGGCCATTTGGAGGCAGCAATTGCTTGAATGGTGGATTCATTATTATTCTTAATGAAAAACACAACAAAACAGTACAATGACATACTTGCTTACATTAAACATATAACTTTTATTAACAAATAAGACAACTTTATTAACAAAACAAATAAGCATGACAAACACCATGCTGTATTATAAAATGGCAAATAAATTACATAAAGTTTAAATAAAAGTGAAAATCAGCAAATACCATGGAACCAAATAAATAGGAAACAAATACAAACTTGATTATATTAAACATATAACTTTTATTAACAAAACTAATAAGATTGCTTGGAGGCATGGCATAGTCACCTCATACTATACTAAAACAAATAAAATACCCAAAGTTTAAATAAAAAAAATTAAAACCAGCAAACACTGAAATATAACTGCTGCTGATCTGTGCTGCAACTCTGACTCCTTCGGCTCATGCTGAATTGAGCAGACACATTCAGTTTTTAATTGTAGCGTCCATTCTCTAACTCCAGGGTTGGGGGTTCGATTCCTGCCATGGCCCTGTGTGTGCGGAGTTTGCATTTTTCTCCCCATGCTGTGGAGGTTTCCTCCCCAGTCCAAAGACATGTGTGGTAGGCTGATTGGCATGTCCAAAGTGTATGAATTCCATGTATGAATGGATGGGTGTATGTGATTGTGCCCTGCGATGGATTGGCACTTCATCCAGAGTGTACCCCGCCTTGTGCCCCATGCTCCCTGGGATAGGATCCAGGTTCCCCATGACCCTGTAGGATAAGTGGTATAGAAAATCGATCGATGGATGGAAAAGCAAAACGACAGTGGGGGTGGTGCCACGGTAGGCAAGTTATGTAATTGGTGTGCGGCCGAATACCATGTAACACTGGTAACAATGACTATTGCAGCAAGACTACTAAGGATGGTACCACTAAAAAAACATGTAATCCTGTTCCCTTTCAAAGGGAACTTAATTTTGCATGAGCTTCACGCTGTGGGAATGAGTATACCCACTCCATCATAATGAGCATATGGCCTGTTCAAAAAGTTTTTTCCTTTCATTAACACTGCTTTTATGGCATTCAAGAGTCATCAATGGAGGACTGATATGGAAATACCTATCTACCGACTAAGAAATCAATACTCAAGGAGCCAAAACCAATACGTTATCAAAATACATTACACCCACAAGACTTGATTACTCACTACTAGTCAGGTCTTAAGCATTAATTAATAAACATATTGTAAAATGTTACCCTAAAAAAAATAATTCAGCACAGTTTACCCCAAAAAGCACTTTCCAGTAAGCACACTGTTGCTGATTTGCTACTTTAAAATATTTAGAGGCCTCTCTACATCCATGCAAGGTCAATGGTTCCAATTCGGTCCCTTCATACTGACTAAAATTGCACTGGATTCAAGGTCCACTGCAAAAGCCAATGGCCAGAATCCCTTTGTAATAATCTTTCACCTGCTGGACCCCACTTGCTCGCAATATTATTTTATGCTTTTTTTAATATATTGACAAAATCATGCCTTAAGAGAGACACTTGGTTATTAACATTTTTTTCCTCCATTTCTGTCTCTAAAAAGGAGGACTACCATTTTATTACGCTCTTCTAAATTGACTTGGTAATTCTGTGGCAGTTCAGGAGTGTCAACAATGACTAGCAATGAGATCTGGAAGAGTATGTGGTTTTGAATAAGACTGAACATGAAAGCAAGGAAGCCAAGTAGGGATGATGCATTTGATTAAATATATTCAGTGTTGCCTTATCATACATGATAGGTGTGTTTGTAAATTCACTTTGACACTCTTAGGTGAAATTAGAGCCTGATTATCAGTGTTCAGAAATATGCCTAAAGACAGTGGAATAACATTGTTAAACAACTGCAGTTTTTATGGTAATCTTTTATTGAATTTGTTACAATAAATCATGGTAAGATCAGCATTAATGTGCAAAAGTTAAAAGTTGTTAAGACCCTGTAATGCATCAATTTAAAATTTGTCTGAATGTCAGAGCATGAGCGCTGTTAATTCCACCAGAGCGGAAAGAGCCTTTCTTAAGATTCCACTCTGCTCACTCAGACTACTCAGGCTGCTCAGTCAACCCAGATTGCACTTTGATATGCTGGTTTGAAAAAACTGCCAAATAATCATTAAAAATGAATAAAAAATAGTAAAAGGCACAGCTTGCAACTGGATGACACCCACAAATAGCATAATTATTATCTCTCTAATACTGTAATTGAGGCATTTATTCAAGCAATATATTACAAACAGAAACGAATATACTACAGAGAAATTTCATGTCAGAGCAGGATTTGAGCAAACTTTGTTTTACTGGTGAGCGTGAGTGGTACATGAGTGGAGCATTCGCTTGGGCCGTGAGCAATTCAGAGGCGTGCACACGTACAGAGCGGAATATTGAGTGAAATGTCACACCGCTCTCTTCGCTCACATGCTCTGCTGAAGATCTATTTTATGGTTTTGATAACACAAATTGCAGAATTTTCCATAAGTTTATTTTACTACTGTTTCTGTCAAGTCACTGTCAGTACTATTATGGATTGGAAGCAAGAAAAACTCCAACAGTCAAATAACTTATTTACATACTTTATTTATTTAGCGAAATAATTTAGCAAAATAGCATCCAGCTAATCTGCAGCTTAAACAATTAAAAGACAAATGACTAACATGAGCCAACACTGGCAATTTTTGTTCTCAGACCATCTACCATGGACAACAGATGACTGATAATATCACAAAATGATTAATAATAAAAAGAAATTAAGCCATTAATGCTAGCATTATTATATTAATGTTGATACCATATTATTTCTTGTAAATACAGTATATAATAAAATTAATATAGTGGATTCGTAGAGTTTCAATATGTTATATGCACAACTTTTTAAAAGGCTTAATGCCAGCTAAGGATGCTTGTTTGGTCAGGAGTGTCATGAATTGACAGCATAAAAAAAAAATAAATGTAATTTGCAAATTATGGGGTAGTGGTGGCTTGGCGGTTAAGGCTCTGGGTTACTGATCGGAAGGTCAGGGGTTCAAGTCCCAGCAATGCCAAGCTTTCACTATTGGGCCCTTAAGCAAGCCCTTAACCCTCTCTGCTCCAGAGGCCCTGTATCATGGCAGACCCTGCACTCTGACCCCAACTTCCTGCCTGCTGGGGTATGTGAAGAAAAGAATTTCACTGTGCATATGTATGTGAGATCAATAAAGACCCATTATCATTATTATGGCTTATGCGAACTATGATAAATAGTAATGATAAATTATTATGGCATGATAAATAGTTGTTTGTGATTCATTTTTTTTTTAAATGAGAGGGGTACCCCAGGGGTCTGTAAAGTATAGCTTAGATAACACTTTATTGATCTCAATAGGAAATTAGAGCATTCCACATTCCATGCCTTGTCACATCCCACCGAGTCAGAAATGTGGGGAAACAACTAATCATTACAGTTAAATGAATTCTGGTATTGTCAAAACACAAAGTGACAAGGTCATGTAGCCTACCAAACATTTTGCTTTACTCTGGCTAACACACTGTACATCCACACACTGCAGTGTACTATTTTTGTGCATGGGTGTTTGAATATGTGTTTAATGTTATTTGAATAATGACTTTACAAAATGTCATAGTCTTAGCCATAAACTTAGCCTGAAATGCCATGCCTACTAAATTTGCATAGGTTGCAGCTGTGTGCTCTCACTGTACATTTTTATGTTCATCTCATCTGTGTGCACTCATGTTTTTGTGCAATTCTGGAGCTACAGAAAAGCTGCATGGCATCATAGCTCCATAAATGAATTCTATGTATTCCATTTAATGCATCAATGTTCTGTGCTTCTCAAGGCTTCCTTTATACTGATTATAGCTATAACTATAACTGATTATAGCTGTGATCACCATAAGAATGGTATCTTGTAGTCCTGTAGAGCATTAGCTTAACTTACCTGTGTGTGTGTGTGTGTGTGTGTGTGTGTGTGTGTGTGTGTGTGTGTGTGTGTGTGTGTGAGAGAGAGTGTGTGTGTGAGAGAGAGTGTGTGTGTGGAAGAGAGTGTGTGTGGAAGAGATAGTGAGAGGAAGAGAATGAGAAGTGAAACGAATAAAGCCTTGCCAGCATTCTGTTACCTCTTGAAGTTTTATAGGTTACTCATTCACTTCACGTTAGCAATGACCTCTCCACTCCAACTCTGTAGGAAATGTGTGGAGATACAACAAAAATATTCTGGCTGTAGGCCTTCCAGATCCACTTATTCTCTTGTAAGTGTGAATCTTAGAAAGGATATATGGGCAATGTTTGCTGACATTATTAGTAAACAGGGCCTTTATATTGTTCAGCCTTTAATGCCATTTGCACTTCTTTTGTTAACTCATTTATTTATATATATTTATGTATTGATTGATTGATTGATTGATTACAAGTTTGGGGAAGATATTTTCAACCAAGTTTCTTGGAGCACAACATACAAAACCAGCCATTTTCCTGCGTGGAAAAACATTTGGCAAAACATAAAGCTTACATTAAATTATCACCTCTCCAAAGATTATTAAGATATGCTTTTAAACCTTTGCTGTCCCCCATACAGAAACATTTAACTGTGTCTGTGGGGAAAAGTGGACGTGGATAGAAATCAAAACTATCTTTTCACAGCTCTTCTTTATAGGCAATGGCACTAATGAATGAATTAACCACACAGCAAGGAGTTTGTTGGAGCCACTCATTCACACGTGGCTTTTGTCAGTTTGATGTGGCTGTGGTTGTTTCTTTGAAATACTTTGATCCAATTTTAAGACCCTGACACAAAAGAGAATTAGATATATGTAGACCGAAGTGACAAAAATCTATATGCCTGTAAATGGTAAATTGATTTTTACATTTCTTCCATTCCCAAAATAATTGGTTGTTATGCAAAACTCCACACAAACCTGAGCTCAATATTAAACCAGGGATGTGCCACCATGGTATACTGTGTTTTATTTATACTTTTGTTTGATCTCAAATAACTGTTGTGTAAATATGAAATATGTGAAGCAATGTGAGAATTGTTATTATTCAAAAGAGGATATAGAGGGAAATCACAAAGAGAAATCTACAGTCCCCTGCATCTCTGAGAAACCAGTTATGGTGCCTGGGAAAGACCTACAGCTGCAGAAAAAAGTGGAGAGCAAGGAAAACAGTTGTGAGTCACAAGTCAGCCACAAGGGTTGGTTGGATTGGTTGCGTCAGGCTGGGCTGGCCTGGGTAGCATCTGATCACCTTGCTAAGATAAAGCACAAGGTTAGGAGAGGTGCATGCTGATCCAGGAGGAGTTGTAAGCAAGACTGGAGAAGGTCCAGGCCAATATGATTGCAGGGATACATTAACAAGATGGGAGCATGTGATGGACAAGAAGTTCACATGGACTGAGCTCTGGTGGGCTCAGTGCTGCTGAGTCCATTCAACCTCTTCATCTGGGGCAAGGTGGAAACACCAGCACGCACACTGTGCCAGCAGAGAAGTACACTAGAGCACATTCTCAGCTGTTTCCTGCCATTGTCACACCCAGGTGCTGAAGGTGGTTGCTGAAACCATCTAAATTGCCATAAGCCATAGCACCTCCATTCAGTAAGACAGAACTCTACCTTTGTCAGAGCAGGAGAAGAGCTCAGCAGCTGATATGCTGGGAACAGCAAAGGACTAGCAATTGAAAGGGGGACCTAGGTGGACAACTAAAGTTTTTAGAAGACATCACTATAACCACTGTTAGGCCAGATATCATGCTAGTGTCTGAAATATCAAGACCGGTGGTTCTGCAAGAGTGTCACATGAGAAGAAAGGATGTAGGACACCAAGGAGCAGAAGACTGCAAAATATACAAATGTGGTTCTCTATTGCCTTCAGTGGGGTTGGAGTGCTCAGTGCATGCCCATTGAAATAGGCTGTAGATGCTTTGCAGCATCTCCCTTTACAAGGTCTACTTGCTGGGCATTAGAGGGGCCACAAAAAGGAAGACCATCAAAGACATCAGAGTCAGCTAAATAGTCTTGTATTCTTCTATGGCTGTTGATCAGGAGGGATAAACCATGATCTGCAAGCTCAACTGTGACACAGATTAGGACCTGATCAACCCTGACTGACTCATCTGAATGAGGGCTCTGATTGTGAAAGACCTGAAATACAACACTCAAAGGAACAAACACAGGATCTGCCCACAATATATGGTATATCTGAGCAAAGTTTTGAATTCAGAACCTTTTGATCACTAGAATAGAGGACCTTACAGAGTTTTTACTGTCTCGATGAATATCTTCACACATCAAATGGCACATGGTTTGAACAAAGGCTCTTGACTATGACAACATTGATAACATTCAGAGGTGCAGGTTTGAATATAAGAGAAACAATATGTAATCGAGATTCGTTGTCAAGTCATCATAAAGTGCTGATGTAAGCAAGGATCACTTTGAAGGTGAGGGAAGGTTACTCTTTCTTTCTTTCTTTCTTTCTTTCTTTCTTTCTACCACATTACCGTTCAGTTTATAACATAGAACTCTTAACATTGATATCATGGAATTTATATATTCTTTATTTTATTTTTTAAAGACTTAAATACAGTTGGCTGGATTTAATCCATTATTCCTAAAATAATCTCAGAATATAGCCTCATTTGTTTCTGGCAATGGAACATTTGTATAATGTTACAATTTTGCAACTACATTACATTGTCATTATTCGAATCAGCATTATTCCATGCTATGATTTACAAAGAACTGCCTGCTTTAACCAGAAATGGTGGAGTGCAGCTCCTGTGAGTTCCTCAAATTTAACCCCTGGCTGTTAGCCATACAGCTTAAAAAGATTCAAGAGTCATGCAAATAAAGCCTTGTTTATCTTAATTGCTTATTTGAAATTTTCAGACTCTATATCTCAGGAGAAAAGACATTAATTAATTCAATCCTCTTCTTCTTCCTATTATAATAATAATAATAATAATAATAATAATAATAATAATAATAATAATAATAATAATAATAATAATTAGTAGTAGTAGTAGTAGTCGTCTGTAGCTCAGGTGGTAGAGTGGGTTGTTCACTAATTGTAGGGTTTGCGGTTAGATTCCCGGCCCACATGACTCCACATACCAAAGTGTCCTTGGGCAAGACACTAAACCCCAAGTTGCTCTATAAGCAACTATATAAGTGTGCCATGTAGTTGTAGTAGTAGTAGTAGTAGTAGTAGTAGTGTGGACATTCTGACATGCTTTCAAATCATAGGATACAATAGTTTCAGCTCGATTTATTGTTTCACTGTTCCAATATCCCACAGCAAATCACAAAGAGGCATTCATTATTAAAACCTGCTTTTATTTTTAACATGACAGCTTATTTTAAAAAATAACAAGACCTTACTTGTTCTTACTTTTATTATTATTATTATTATTATTATTATTATTATTATTATTAATGTATTAATTTTTTTTTTGCCATGATCTCACATAACCCTGTGAGACTAACATACCAGCTGATAATTAAGCAAACACAACAATTATTTACTTTGACAAAAATCTGATAATGTTCTTACTCAAATGCAAAAATGTTTATTAAGCATTCTGTATGTTAGGCCCCACATGTGTTCTGTTAGTAATTTATATCTGGTGTGTCTGTTCATTTGTGGTATTCTGGACTAGAGAATCTGCAAAAAGACTAAATGTAAGCATAAATGCAATGCATTTTGATTAAAAAGGTGGTTCATAGGGACATAATTTTTAATTCAGTGTATTTGTTGGACACAATTGTCTAACCAAAGAGTTGCCAATGTATTTTCTGTTTACTACATTGCCTACATTGGAAAATGTTTGGATGACCTGAATCTGCATCTTTTTGACAACTTGGCAGTGTGTGCTCAGGCAGATGTTTATTAAAGATTGCGTTTCTTTCTGATTGTGCCTGTAACTATTTCCATTTGCACTTCACTGTGACCTCCATTTTCACTATGAATGTCTGTGTGATAAACTAGTATCATACAGTCAGACATTTTTTCTCATGTTTTCCCCAGCCTTTGAAATTCTTCATTCATGAACTGCAGCTATGGTGCACTCTCATCATGCATCACTAATGTTGTGAAGCATTTTAGTATTGTGTTTACAAACAATGCTTGTATTGTCACACAATTATAGCGTGTATGACAGCATTTAACATGTAGTTAACACCTCAGAAGCTGCTCAAAAAAGAGCATATAGTAGCCCACACATTAAAACAAGCGTTTGTCTTTAGTTCTGAAAGGCAGACTGATGAAGCAGAAAAAAATATTTGCATCCTAGTGGTACTGTTTTACACATTCAGTTCATATGTCCTCACATTCTCTAATAAACATACTATATAACTGCTGCAAAGCTTTGTGAGGGTGAGAAACACTGTGGCTGCTGTTGCAGCAGAAGTGTATGGAGGACAAAATAAAAAAATTAATTAAAATATATGTATTATCTATAAATCAATAAGCAAAAATACTGTATGGATAACAATTTTCTCTATATTTTGTATCTTGCTAGTACTTTAAATATTTATAAGTGTGTCAGCTATTAAAAATGGTGAAATGGAATGCTGCTGCACAGGCAGATTTTGTTCTGCCACTGAGGCAGATCTACACTATAAAGGTTTGTGAACACCTGACCATAACAACCATATGTGAGCCTTCCCAAAAGTTTTGCCACAAATTTTGATTGCCTAGAATGCCTGTAGCTTTAAGATTTCCCTTCATGGTACTCTGGGGCATAGCCCAAACATAAAGACATGGTTTGACAGGGTTGGAGTGGAAGAACTTGAGTGGCCTACACAGAGCACTGACCTTAACCCCACTGAAGACCTTTACTATGAACTGAAACACCAACTGCATGCCAGGCCTTACTAATGCTCTTGTGGCTGAATGAACACAAATCCCCACAGTCACATTCCAAAATTTAGTGCAAAGCATGGTGTGGAATTTTCAGCAAGCACATATGGGTTTAATTGGTCAGGTGTCCACATACTTCTGGCAATATAGTGTATTTTGGCTGTGCATGCACTGCATACTAGTAAAGTTTCATATGAATTCATTTAATAAAATCCAGAAAACACAAATTCCCATTCCAGGTTTCCTGTTTTCACTCAGTGTTGACTCATTATCAGCCAGTAATGTTGAATCAGTTGAATCTTCCAACTAACTGAGAAAATGTAAGATTTTAAAATGTCAACATCACTGGTAGAAAGTGCTACTGCAAACTACTTGTGGAAGAAAATGTCATGCTGAGTCATTCTGCATGTCACTAAGTATGTCCAAAGAGTAAGGACAACATAGGCACATTCACATACTATTTAGTACAGTAGTATGCGGTTTGGGATACAGTCCATGTATTTGTGTCTCTGAAGATATAAATAATCTGATATCATAGTGATAACAAAGCCTCTTACTTTCCACAACAAAAATCTGCAACTGGGTGATAGCACAAAATTCCACAAGGACAAAACTGATGACTAGCATTCATTAGCTTCTTAGCAAATTAGAGAACAAAGAAATAATAATAAAGATCAAAGCTAAAACTCTTGAATGCAATTTTCTCTTACTGATTATACTGGACTATAACTCTGTCACTCTCTCTACCCTGATTAACTACTAGCTCTTTTCTAACACCATGCAGTCAGACTTCTTTTGTGACTGAAGTTGAGGCAGTTTACATACAGTATGAATACAAATTTCCCACCAATTTTGATCTGACAACCCGAGCATGACAAATTATTATTACAGGATTGTCAGGATGACTCACAGCAACTCAGGAACCCCAAATTATAGAGTATTTCTTTGTCACCTGTTTATTATTATTATTATTATTATTATTATTATTATTATTATTATTATTATTATTATTATTATTATTTATTTTGACAAAAACAATACTTTAAAAAAGCTACTTCATATTAAAAATAATGATTCTACCTCCTTAATCTGACCGAACAATCAGGTAAACTTACAATTGCTTTGCCACTTGTAGTAGTGCCACTGCCAAAAATTTGTTTCATCATGCATTATCACTCCCAAGATAAGTTTGTAAAAATAAACATGCACTTCAATGATGCAATGAAAGTGTAACATATAAGACATTTTTTTAAACTTTGTTTATAAGCTCTGCAATTCTGTTGATCCATGACATGGTGTTTGGAGAGGTGCTGCCTGGTGGCTATAAAGTGCAGAATATCAGCTTTAATTAGAGGAGATACATATTTGGTATATCATTGAGAAAATATACAGTTGGTTGACCAATCAGGAAAAAAAACAACAAAAAGACTCAGTGCAAAAGAACATATACCTGTCACGTTGCGGCAAACTCGCAATGGCAATTCCCAGAATGCAGTGCCGCCTACAAACATGGCCGACGAGAACTACACTTCCCGGCCATGCACGCACTCAAGTTTGCCGGAGTACTGAGTGCGAATACCTGTGCTTCATCATAGGTTATAAAAGGCCTTGTTAACTTCAGCGTCTCGTGAAGTAAATGCTCAGCAGTCGTAACTCTGTCGTTTCACCAAGCCGTTGTCAGTGTTCTGGATTTTCCTGTTTCTCGGATTTACTGCCTGTTTTGGATAACGATTCCCTGCCTTGCCCAGTTAGGATTGTTCGCCCGATCGCCTGATCTTTATGGACTTCCGTGTTTCGTCTTTCGCCTGATCCATGCACTCTAAACCTATTCGTCTGCGCTTGTCTCCAACAAGGTACTGTAACAGATTACTTCGCTTACTATGGAGGCAGCGGACGCCCCAGAGTGGCTACGCCACATCCTGGAACAAAACCGAGTGATAGCTGTACAGCGGGACCAGATATCGCTTTTAAACAAACAAGTATCGCGCCTGTGCGCCTCCGCGCTTCCGACCGTGACACATCCTGCTACATCTATGTATCCTCTGCCACCAACACCAGCATATGCCCAACCAGCGCCGGCTGCGCACATTCTGGCCATGCCGGCAGCGCACATTCTGGCCATGCCGGCTGCGCACATTCCAGCCACACCGGCTGCACATCAACCGCCTCTGCCTACAACGGAGAGATACGCTGGAGAGCCAGAACGATGCAAGGGTTCCCTGCTACAGTGCTTGTTGTTCTTTGAGAGCCATCCTGACATACCAGAGGTCCGTAAACTTACCCACTTCATGGAGCTACTCACCGGACGCACCCTGGCATGGGCTACGGCAGAGTGGGAGCGAGGAGGTGGTGTCAGACACTTGTTAGTGGACCACCTCTCCCATTTCAAACGCGCCTTTGATCATTCCCCTGACGGCTGGGAGACCGGCCAAGGAGTCCTGAAGATTACACAAGGCTCACCTGACGTGGTAGATTACGCCCTGGAGTTCCGCACCATCGCTGCACGGAGCGGGTGGATATGAGCCGGCTACACCCTGAGTTAGTTCAAGAGTTGGTATATTGGGGCGAGCAGCTTACCCTCGATGACCTCATAGACCTGGCAATATGGTTGGACCGTCTGTGCCATACGAACTGTCCCGCGCTGTGTAGTCCCCTGCCACCAGAGCCAGCCCCGTCAGCTGAACCCATGCAGCTCGGGCGTACCTGGATCTGCAAGGAGGAGAGGGAGAGGCGACGTCGTGAGTCACGGTGCTTCTACTGTGGCAACAAGACACCACAATCAGCCAAGGGGGGTGTGGACAGCCAACCTCATTGCCACCGGGTGAGTTCAATCCATTAACACACATCTCACATATTTGAGTTACCTGTTGTAATAGAGCATTCAGGCCAGTCTTTTGTGCTTTCAGCTCTCACTGACTCAGGAGCAGCCAAGAACTTCCTAGATGAGAAGAAGGCGCAGAATCTCGGCCTCCCTATGGGTCACCTGCTCCAACCTCGAGAAGTCCAGTCCATTGACGGGTCCCCCATAGGAGAGGGAGTCATATCCCACTGCACGCTGCCAATAAAATTACAAGTTAGTGCTCTCCACTAAGTAACCATCGTCCTGTACATCATGGTCTCGGCCAGGCACCCCGTCATTCTCAGCCTACCTTGGCTAGAGCTTCACAACCCCCAGGTCTCTTCGACGGACAAACAAGTTACTTAATGGTCCCCGTACTGTGTGAACAACTGCCTTAGTGGCCCCACGGTCCCTGTGGCCACCATGACAGTGGAGAGTCCCATGTCTCATGTTCCTGTCATGGTCCCTCCCAAATATCATGACCTCTGCGAGGTGTTCAGCAAGGAAAGAGTAAGTGGTTTACCACCACACCGACCCTACGATTGCGCCATAGACCTCCTACCTGGAGCCAGCCCACCTCGGGGTCGTGTGTACTTTCTCTCCCAAGCTGAACATCGAGTCATGGAAGAATACATTCAGGAAGCCCTCCAACAAGGGTACATTCGACCCTCCACTTCTCCTGCGTCCGCCGGGTTCTTCTTTGTAGAAAAGAAAGGAGGGGGCCTTCAACCATGTATTGACTACTGGGGCCTCAACCAGGTGACAGTCAAGTACCAGTATCCCTTGCCACTAGTTCCTGCAGCCCTTGAACAGCTAAGGTCTGTGACCATTTTCATGAAGCTAGACCTACGTAGTGCGTACAACCTGGTCTGCATCAGGGAGGAGGATGAGTGGAAGACGGCCTTTAGTACCACCGCCGGGCACTATGAGTACACGGTCATGCCATATGGGCTCGCTAACGCCCCCTCAGTGTTCCAGAATTTAATCAATGACGTCCTGAGGGACATGCTGGAGAAGAGCATCATCGCATACATTGACGATATCCTGGTATATTCAACATCCCTGGAAGAGCACATTAATCATGTCCGGCAAGTGTTGCGCTGCCTGCTGCAACATCAGATGTATGTAAAGGCCGAGAAGTGTGAATTCCACCAACACACGATTTCATTCCTAGGGTATATCATTAGTCAGAAGGGAGTCACCATGGACCAACGCAAGATTCAAGTGGTGGTGGAATGGCCCACTCCCCGCACCGTCAGTGAGTTGCAACGGTTCCTTGGTTTCGTGAACTTTTCCGACGGTTCATTGGAAACTTCAGCAAAATTGCACAACCCCTGACGTCCCTCCTGCGTGGCAAGCCCAGGCACCTCCTTTGGACCCCAAACGCCCAGGAGGCTCTGGATAAGCTTAAGTGGGCCTTCACCATGGCCCCCATCCTTAGACACCCGGATCCCTCCAGACCGTTCGTCGTGGAGGTTGATGCCTCTGAGGCGGGGGTGGGGGCCATTCTATCTCAAGTTGCACCCCGTAGCATTCTTCTCCCGAAAGTTGTCACCTGCTGAACGCAATTATGATGTGGGGAACCGAGAACTCCTGGCAGTTAAACTGGCCATAGAGGAGTGAAGACACTGGTTGGAGGGTGCTGTCCACCCATTCATAATCTATACGGACCATAAAAATCTAGAATCACGCCCCGCCAGGCTCGCTGGTCCCTGTTCTTCTCCAGGTTCCAGTTTACTCTATAATATAGGCCAGAAGCAAAGAACACGAAGCACGCACGATGCTCTGTCTCGAATCCACACCCCTGAGAGTCGGACGGACCACGAAGATTATATCTTGCCCCCCTCCTGTATTGTTGGTGCCATAGAGTGGACCCTGGATCAAGCCTTAGCTCACTTCCCCAGGTCATGAATCCTGGCAGCATGTCCTCCGGGTAAGCAATTCGTCCCGAAACAGTACCGTCTGGAACTCATCACTTGGGCCCACACGACACTAGTGACGGGCCATCCGGGAGCCAGTCACACTTACCAACTACTGGCCGAGAGATATTGGTGGCCCCACATGCCTAGGGAAGTACAGCGCGTCGTATCCTCGTGCTCCACCTGCCCTCAGTCTATGGTACCGCGTACCCTACCCACCGGGAAACTGGTACCTCTACCTACCCCTGTACGCCCATGGTCCCACCTGGCGTTAGACTTCATCATGGACTTGCCAGAGTCACAAGGTAACACTGTGATACTGGTGATCGTCAACCTGTTTTCAAAATTCCTGCATCTTATTCCACTACCGGCTATCCCATCTGCCTTTGCTGCAGCCTAGCTCCTATTCCAACACGTGTTCAGATACTTCCGTATCCCGGAGGTGATCATGAGTGACAGGGGTCTGCAATTCAGGTCTCAAGTCTGGATCAGTTTCATGGAGAAATTGCGTGTCACCATTAATCTCACTTCTGGGTACCACCCCCAGGCCAACGGACAGGCAGAACGGGCCAACCCAGAAGTCATTCGATTCTTCCGAACCTTCTGTGCCACCCATCCGGAGGACTGGGGCCAATTCCTCCCGTGGCCGGAGTACGCACAGAACTCCCTACAACACTCCGCCACCCAGATCACCCCCTTTCAGTGTGTTTTGGGCTACCAGCCGCTGTTATTTCCCTGGAACACCACTCCCACTGACTCGCCAATGGTGGATGAGTGGTTCCGCTGGAGTGATGCAGGTCTGGGAACGTGCCCATCAACAGTTGGTGCAGGCCTCCTGCACTGCCAAACAAAAGGCAGACAGACGCCGGAGGGATCACCCCAACTATCAACCCAGGGACAGGGTGTGGCTTTCCACGAGAGACCTAAAGATGCCACTCCCGGGCAGAAAATTTAATCCCAATATATCGGCCCCTTTCGAATCTTGTAACAAATTAATGAGGTCACGTACTGTCTGGACCTACCAAGCACAGCCGCATTGCCCCATCATTCCATGTCTCTTATCAAGCCAGTGATACCGGGTCCCTTGGCCACGGCGGTGCCGGATGACTTCCCACCGGAACAGTTAGAGATTGAAGGCCGCCCAGCCTAATGCGTCCACAACATCTTTAACACCAGACGAAGGAGAGGTAAACTCGAGTATCTGTTTGACTGAGAGGGCTATGGCCCAGAGGAGCAATGCTGGATCCCATCCCAGGACATTCTGGACTCAAACTTGCACAGGGACTTCCATGCTGCTCACCCAAATAGACCGGATTCGGCTCCCGGAGTGAGCCCTTTGAGGGGGGGCTCTGTCATGTCGCGATGAACTCGCAATGGCAATTCCCAGAATGCAGTGCCGCCTACAATCATGGCCGATGAGAACGACACTTCCCGGCCATGCACGCGCTCAAGTTCGTCAGAGTACTGAGTGCGAACACCTGTGCTTCATCATAGGTTATAAAAGGCCTCCTTAACTTCAGCGTCTCGCAAAGTAAACGCTCAGCAGTCGTAACTCTGTCATTTCACCAAGCCGTTGTCAGTGTTCTGGATTTTCCTGTTTTTCAGATTTACTGCCTGTTTTGGATAACAATTCCCTGCCTTGCCCAGTTTGGATTGTTCGCCCGATCGCCTGACCTTTATGCACTTCTGTGTTTCGTCTTTCACCTGATCCACGCACTCTAAACCTGTTCGTCCACGCTTGTCTCCAACAAGGTACTGTAACAATACCCTTTATTCAATTATATGTTTTTGTTTATTCGGGTAACAGTTGTGTGCTACTCACCAATTTCTATGCACAAATAAATAACCTTAGGTGACAACAAAATACACAACAAATTTCAATATGTAGTCAGTTTTTCCCCAAAAAGTAAACAACATAGGTGGGAAAAAATAAGTACACCCTGTCTACCTCTACATTCATTAAGAGAGCAATTAGCAGCCAGATGTTACTAATGAAATGCACAATATTAGATAATCATCAAGAAGTGTGACTACCTCTATAAAAGCAGAACATTTGGCAGTTTGGTGTTCTGGAGCACTCAGGTGTAGGTCATGCCAAGAAGAAGGACATCAGCCATGAGCTCAGAGAAGCAATTGTTGCAGCTCATCAATCTGAGAAGGGTTATAAGGCCATCTCCAAAAAATAATTTGAACTACATTCTACAGTGAGAAGGATTGTTGACAACTGGAGAGACTTCAAGACAGTTGACAGTCTTTCCAGGAGTGGGCTTCCAGCAAATTCAGTCCAAAGTCAGACCGCTTAATGCTCAGAGATATAAAGAAAACCCAAGTGCTATATCATGTGACCTACATCAAGTTTGGCTTTCATGAATGGGTGGCTAGGAAAAAAGCCAATTCACTCCCAACAGAAAATGGCAGAACAACATAGGTTTGCAAAATTACATCTGAACAAACCACAAAAATTATCTTTGGACTGATGAGACCAAGGTGGAGATTGTTTTGTCATCATGCACAATGTCATGTTTGGTGAAAACCAAGTACAACATATCACCACAAATACTTCATTTCTACTTTTAAGCATGGTGGTGGATGGTTGATGATTTTGGTTTGTTTTGCAGCCACAGGACCTGCCAAACTTGCAGTCATTGAAACAACTGGATAAACTCCACTTTATATTAGAATATTCTTGAGACAAATGTGAGGCCATCAGTCCAGCAGCTTAAGATGGGCTGACATTGGGTAATGCAACAGGACAATAGCCATGTTCCCGTCCAAGGGTTCTTTTTGCGATAAAGGGTTTAGCACATTGAAATGTTTACCAATATAGCTGATGGAAATGCAAATTATTGATACAATTTCACAAGTGTCGGCATAACCATTTTTCATTAACTTTAGCGCATAAACTCTGTTGATACTTTTTTTGGACGCTTGCACACCTTCCTTTTCACACCTCATACATGTAGGCCAGCTGGTTAGGTAGAGCTGAACCCTCACAGTGTCACATCACAGCAAACCAGCAACTCCATTTCCCAGGATGCACCACCAACTACAAATATGGCTGAAGAGGACTACACTTCCCACACACACACGTTCACCTTCTCCAGAATTCTAATCACACACATCTGGTTTCAATCCCATACTCACTCACTCCACACTATATAAGAGACTGTTCAAACACTTAGTCTTTGTGAAGTACTACGTGCGTCATCCGTATAACAAGCCGTTGATCATTGTGTTTTTTGTCCAAGTTTTGATCTTGTTCTAGCCCTAGTTTTCGATTCTTGTTTTGCCTCATTTATGCCCGTTTGCCGATCGCCTGACCTATTGCCTGTTTATGACCACGTCTATGTTTCATGATTTGGATTTGTCTGCCTGTCTCTTATCTGCATTTGCATCCGTCCTCAACTCTATTACGTGACACACAGAGCAACTGTTCAGTGGGGATAATGATGTGGTGATAAGTAGTAATATAGATATCAGCATATGACGTGCTTGAGCTGAGTGAATGAAAACCAGTAAACTAAAGCACTTTACTAGCAGGTTAATTAACTCACCCAAATGCATCCTATAAGTGATTAATCATACATAACATAAACACATTATTACAACCGGTATCTGTACAAAATGATACAAATGTATAACTATATGCAGAGGTGGGTAGAGTAATCAAAAAATGTACTCAACTACAAGTAAAACTACTTAGAAAAATAATTACTCAAGTAACACTAAAAGTAATAATGTTAATAAATACTGGAGTAAAAGTAAAAATAAGTATTTGGTGCCCTGCATGGTGGGGGGCCTCACCCATGAACAATAAAAAAAATCTAATATTTAACAATATTAAACAGATGTAAAATGCAAACCAGAAGGACCATATCCCAGGGAAAAAATGGCAGAATGAATTTTATTTAAAATGTTCTAAGATGGGCAGAGTTGCTGGGAAATGGCTGTGTTATTCACCAAATTTGGACCTTGCCTTTTGTGAGCCATGTTGGCTTATTTTCAGACCGGACATGTCTGTCCCACCATCCATCCTGGACTGTGAGAATTAATGACTAGCAGGGCCTTTTCAGCAGAATAAAGCACGGATCTTCACGTGCTCATCTAGCAGCTTCTGTAATGTATGATACATGAAAAAACAACCTTACAGTTGATGTTTTTGGATTCAGGTGCTCACAAGAATCACTGACATTAGCCTCATGTAATCTAGCATTCAGAGGACTGGGGTCTGCAAATAAAAATTATTAAGTAGATACAAAGCAAGGGTCTGTCACTTAAAAGTGCAGAGGCCAAGGGTATGCCGGGGTGAGTGATTTATTCTGTAGTGCAGAAACGTATCCAAAACCTGAATTTGGTGTTCAATGGTGCTTGTTAACATATAACAGCCATCAAAATGTTCTATGACGTGGTTCAGAAACTTTGTTTTCCTCACCCAAAGCATAAAAAGGTGGAAAATGTTGGAAAATCAGCTTTCAAAGCCAACACTGGAAAGACTTTGTACTATGCGATGGGCATCCAGGCGTGATGCTCTCCACGCACTGTTCTCGTTATGCTGACATCTTACGGGCACTGACCAAAATCACTTTACATTCCAAAAAACAGAAGAACGCATAGAGGTGACTGGGCTTGTGAAATCACTGCAAAGATTCGAGTTTGCAATGTGGAGTGATTCAGGAGAAAATTTTGGAGTCTGTCAATGTAGTATCGCATATATTGTAGAAGAAAGGTGTGGACTTTCTTCAAGCAGCAACCTTACTGGAAAATACTTGCAACACCTTATCACTGCTAAGGGATCAGTTTGAGGACATCAAAAGCACCACACAAGGCCTTACTGCATCCTGGGGCATCAGCTGTCATTTCTCTTAAAAGTAGGCATGACTCATAAAGCAGCACTTTGATGAACTCTGTAAGGATCAGCGTCTCACAGACCCAGAGAAAAAATAGGTGTTTTTATCCTTACACTGATACAGCTGTTTATCAGCTGTATCAGCTATCACGGTTTGGATACAATAGCCAGACGATTTTTACCTCCAAGTGAACTCCTGCATGCAACTGATCATGCGTTATATGCATTTGCTGAAACACTTGCAATCACTTACAACGATGACATTTCCTCCGATTTTCCATTACAACTGCTTTCATTTTGTTTTGTGCCCTGTGGTCAGAAATAAAAGTAATTGATATGGGGCAATTAAAGATCTTACTGAGATGCTGCTGCTGAAGCATACATCTATTCTTCCAAGTGTCACAGTGTGGCTACTGCTCTGAAGCTTTTTCTAACTATTCCTGTCACAGTGGCAAGTGCCGAGAGGTCTTTTTATAAACTAAAACCAATAAAAACCTGCTGGAGAAGCACAATGAACCAGGACAGAGTCTCCAGACTGTCTGATGGACATCAGACATTCAGTACATTTACATGGAGAAAAATAATCCAATATTAACCAGATTAAGACAATACTCTGATTAAGAAACTACCATGTAAACAGCAATTTTTTTCTTACCTTAATCCAATTAAAGTCATATTCGAAGTAAACATAAATCAAATGAAGACATGTGGAGTATTCTGATTTTAGCCGCACTATTGAAGTGCATTTTGACATGTAAACACTTTAATTGCGCAATTAACGTTGTGTGGGAATTTTTGCCGCATTTTGAGACAGGATACATACACACACGGCAGTGGTCAACCGTTTGACGGCAAACGAGAGAGCATGATGCAGATGATGAGGCAACAAAATGAATGGGTTCGAGACCAAATCCAACAATCAGAACAAAGAGAAGAGTGATACCTTAGTGCATTGCATTAATTGAGAGCAATGTGAGTGCATGATATCAACACTTGTTGAGGGATTCCGAAGCACCCAGCCAGAGCCGTTTGCACCTCCTTCACTGCACCCTCCCACTTTGAAGGGTATCACACACAGCCATCTAACTATCCCATGCACAGTTCTACTGTGTCAAATACATCCACTGCTGAACATGGGTCAAGTCATATCACAGCAAACCAGTGACTATATTTCCCTTCCTGCCTACAAACATGGCTGCCATGGATCGCAATTCCCAGAACACTCACCTTCATTCTAATTACACACACCTGCATCCAATTCACAGCACAATCACAACCACAGTTTAAAAGGACTTTCAATGCATTCGCTCTTTGCAAAGTATTATGTGAGTTTCCATTTACCAAGCCATTGTTCATCGTGTTTTGTGTCCTCGTTTTGATCCTGTTCTCGTCCACATTTCTCAATTCCTGTTTTGCATAGTTTGTGCCTGTTTACCAATCGCCTGACCCATTGCTTGTTTTTTGACCACGCTATTGTTTCATGATTTGGATTTGTCTGCCTGCCTCTCTTTAATAAAAGCTTTTATCTGCACTTGCATCTGTCCTAACCTCTTAAATTCCTGCCATGTATGCTGATAATGCATCTCTCATGACATCAACATCTGCACTGGGAGTGTGGTTGTGTGGTGCAATGTGGGGCTGGGGTATGGCTCTCTCCATAACTGTTGCCTCCTCCAACCAGCATTGGGGGACCTGCTCCTTTTCTCGTTCACAAAATTGTGCAGTGGACATGTTGTAATCATGCAAGGTGAGAAGGTAAAGGTAAAGAAAATCACTGCATTTCAGGAGCACCCTCCACCTAGACCTCCCTAAAGCAATCTCCACTGTTGTTCTTGCTGAGCCGAGGTGAACATTGAATGACTCTTGTTCAGGTGTTACGCCTGGAAACTGTTCATCAGCCAGTCCATGAGTGGATAAGCTGGCTCTCCGAAGAGAAACAAACGCACAGGTTTCCCCTGAATCACACACACTCCCTAAAGGTCAGACAACAACATAAAGTTATTGATGCCACTGTGAACAATTAATGTTACCAGGCAAGACCATGGCAAAAATGTTTTTACCCTGGGGAGCAGATGGGCCTTTTTGAACAGCTATGTGGGGCAGTACATTGGCATCATGCGCGCTTCCACGAATTGACCCTCCAAAAGCTAGATAAAATATAAAAAAAAGTAATGTCAACATTACAGAAATATAGCTGATACAGTGTTTATTGGTCATATTAGCAGATAAACTAAGTAGTGACAATGAACACTACAAATTAGGTTCTAGTGTTTTTTTCCACAATATATAGGTTTGAGAAAAAGGTAGATATCCAAATGAAAAGCACTTATATTTTAAAGTAAATAAAAATCTGTATTGTGCTTGTTATAGACAGGTCAGAAAACACTTCACAGGGCAGATAAATACTTAAAATGGAACCTATGAAAGTACAGAGGAGGCCTGTTGCTGGAGAATTTGTATCCGCCATCATCTATTTGTGTATATATAGCATGATAAATAATTAACTGCACTTGAAGTTTTTGTAAAATTAAACACCCAAAACTGTATACGGTACCATAACAAAGATAAACTGTTGATACGTGAAATTCTGGAGGGAACATTGGATGGCGTGGCATGGGGACATATTGACGTGTGCCATTAATCGATCTATGTTCTATAAAATGTAAAAACGGACTATGAAAAGAATATTCTAAAAGCAACTCATGTAAACATCTTAATCAGTATATTGTCTTAATTAGAATAAGCTCAATAATTAGATTACATTGTCAGTGACTATGTTTACATGGACAGCAGTACTCTAATTATTGAGCTTATTCTGAGTAAGACAATATTGTGATTAAGGTGTTTACATGAGTCCCTTTTATTATACTCCTTTCATATTCCCGTTTTACACGTTATAGAACATAGTTCGATTAACAGCACACGTCATTACGTCACCGTGCCACGCTGTCCAACGTTCCGAAGTTAGTCTTCGTGTTGGTTCGATATACAGTTTTGGGTGTTTTTATTTTAAATTTTTACGAATGCTTCAAGTACGCTTAATTATTTGTCATGCTGTACATGCAAATATATGACTGCTTGAAGCCGTGGGCTGCATCCCCAACCGTGTACTTACCTACTATATAGTACCTGAGATACATGTATTTCGACTACTATATAGCAGGTAAGTACGTGGTTTTGGACGCAGCCGTGCTCTCGTTTGCCATAAAAAGTTTGAGCTCTACCACATGTGATCGTGTCCTGTCACAAAATGCGGTGAAAAGTATGACTTCAGAATGCGGTGAATGACTTCAAAATGCGGTGAAGAGTATGACTTCAGCCAGATTAAGGTAATCAGAGATCACTATTTACATGGTAGTTTCTTAACCATAGTATTGTCTTAATCGGGTTAATATCGGAATATTGTTGTCCATGTAATTGTACTGATTGTGATTGAAAATAGTTTTGACAGAAGATAGATTAGCAAATAGCAGGGGCAATTGCACTTGTACATGATATTGAAGGGTGAATAAATTTGGTTATGATGAGGGGCCCCGCCTCCTCGCTTGCAGTTGGACCACCGGCATTTGTGCTAGGCCACCGTGTGTGTGTGTGTGTGTGAGTGTGCGTCCTGACTCTGTCAACATGCTCACTTCTCTCTCCTCTCCAGGATTGAGACGCTAAAAACGTGACCCGTTGTTGTGTCTGCATTCAGACCGCTGCATCGTATTGCGAGGCTCATGACCTCATTATATGTGATTTAAACTAATTATTAAAACTACATATATTCGTTGGTATTTAACATTAACAGAAAGGAGAAGGTGGAACTCATTCATCGTTATTTTGAGGAACCATACAGTGAAAAAAAAACCCCAGACGTACAAAGCCTGCATGTTACATGCTGTAGTCACATTCATTTAAATACTATAGCTGTTGTAAATGTACTACTCATCTCGACGATCACCCTCACTCTTGTAATTTTGTTTAAATTAGGTTCATCATAATTTTTGATGAGAAATGTAATATTTTTATGTAAACCACATTTTCTTTATGTATATACAGTGGCAAGTGACATGAAACTTTTGGAATTTCATGGTTTTCTGAATAAATTTGTCATAAAATGTGATCTGATCTTCATCTAAGTCAAGGGTATTGACAAATATAATGTGTCTAAAATAATAACACAAAATTCTGATCCCTCATGTCTTTATTGAACACACTCATTCAACATTCAAAATGGCAGTGTAAAAAGTAAGTGAACCCTTACAATTAATAACCGCACCTTGACAGCAATAGTCTCAACCAGGCATCTCCTGTAGCTGTGGATCAGACCTGCACATCATTCAGGAGGAATTTTAGCCCATTCTTCCTGGCAGAACTGCTTTAGCTCTGTCATTTTCTTTGGACGTCTCATGTGTATGGCTTTCTTCAAGTCATTCCATAGCATCTCTATTGGGATGAGGTCTGGGCTCTGACTTGGCCACTCCAAAAGGCGGATTTTGTTTTTATGAAGCCATTTTGCTCCGGTGTTTTGGGTCATCATCCTGTTGCTTCACCCAACTTCTACACAGTTTCAGCTGATGTACAGACATTCTCACATTATCCTGAAGAATTGTCTGATATGCTTGGGAATTCATCTTCCCCTCAATGATTGTAAGCTGGGCAGGCCCTGATGCAGCAAAGCATGCCCAAATCATGTTTCCTCCACCATACTTTACGGTTGGGATGATGTTTTCATGATATGCCGTGCCCTTTCTACACCAGATGCAGTGCTGTGTGGTTTTTCCAAATAGTTCAATCTTAATTTCATCAGTCCACAAAACATTTAGCCAATACCACTGTGGAGTGTCAATGTGCTCTTTTGCCAACTTCAGGCATACAGCAATGTTCTTTTTAGTAAGCAGTAGCTTCCTTCATGGTGTCCTGCCGTAGATACCCTGCTTGTTCAGTGTTTTACGTATTATACACTCATGAACAGAGATATTAGCCAGTTCCAATGATGCCTTCAAATCTTCGACTGTCATTTGGGGTTCTTTCTTTACCTCATTGATGAGTCTTCGTTGTGCTCTTGGTGTCATTTTGACTGGGCGCCCACTTCTTGGTAGAGTAGCAACAGTCCCAAAGTGTCTCCATTTGTAGAATGTTTGCCAGACTGTAGACTGGTGAATTTCTAAGGTCTTTGAAATCACTTTGTAACCCTTGCCAGGTTTATGTAAATCAACAACTCTTGATCATAGATCCTCTGAAACCTTTTTTTGGCGAGGCATGGCTCACATAAGCGTGTGCTTCTTGTGCAGAGCAAACTCCAAAAGCTTGAGGGGTTTTTATCAGTCAAAGTAGCTGTAGTCCACACCTCCAAACTCATTTTCTTAACAAGACTCCAATTAGCTTTTTTGAGGTCATTAACTCAAGGGTTCACATACTTTTTCCACAAGCACTATGAGTTTTTTTTTGGTTGTTCTCAATAAAGAGAATTTTTTTTGTGTTATTATTTTAGACACATTATATTTGTCAATACGCTTGACTTAGATGAAGCTCAGATCACATTTTATCACAAATTTATTCAGAAAACCATGAAATTCCAAAAGGTACATGAAAAGATATAATCAAATATTTACAAAAATATACTGTGTACTCGCTTTTGTGAGATACTGTGTGTGTGTGTGTGTGTGTGTGTGTGTGTGTGTGTATATATATATATATATATATATATATATATATATATATATATATATATATATATTAGATAGATAGGCTTGACAACATTTAATGTGCTCTGCTGCTTGTTGCAAAATGATTCTGAGAGGTTCACAGATCCGTGGGCCAGCAAGCCATGTTTATTCAAATGAAACATGACTCTCATGTGTTTCCAGTGCCGGCAGCATGTGCGGGATTTCGCATGATACCGCATGAAATTGTAGGATTCCTTTTCATTTGACGTGTTTTTTTTAATGGCCACATTTGTAATTAACTGTGTTTGTGCTTGAGAAATGATGACTGTGAATGCTATAGCATATAATTAAAATTAATATCATTTTCAGAAAACCATTCAGTGGCCCATCATGCCCAGTGGATGGGGACATTGTCATCCTGAAAGAGACCAATCACATCAGTATGGAAATGTTTCAGCACAGTATAACAGTAATCAGTAAGAAAAACTTTGTATTGGTTTGCAGTGACCCTGTAAGGGGACAAGTGGACCAAACCCATGCAGCAATATGCCTTCCACAGCACAACAGAGCCACCATTTTTCCATTGTCACACATCTTCCGTTTTGCAATGTGGCATCATGGTTACATTCTCACCCATTTGAATTCCACTGAATTGTGATGCTGTTAGAGCTGTAGAGCATCAATTTTACTTCTTTTCCCCATGAATTTTGTCATCAGTAAGTGAAATTCAGGTTCATTTGTATTCAGGGTCATGTCAAGTCAATTGGGGTTTTATTGTCATTCATCAATATAGCTTGTATACATTGGAAGGAAATGACATTTTGGTCCAATGTAGAGTGAGAAAGTGATTGGGAAGATCCTGTCCAATTCTTGACAGATGTGTATATATATATTGTTTTTAATATTAGTATCAAATGTCATTCATGAATAATCTATTGTGTATCAAAACACACATGCTGACAATTACACTTCAAACATATGATATTATGTCTATTATGTTAGAGTGTGAGTTAAATCATGACAAAAACCTGCCAATTATTATGAACATTTGGCCTTGTTTACACATATTTACAGCTGTTTCCCCAATCAATTTCATTATGCATAATAACAATTGCATAAAAGATGTATGTGCAAATATGCACACCTTGTTGCAAGAATATGATCTTTAATAATATTTACAAGGTTTCATCTGCATTTAGTACCATCAGTGGAACTATGAATCTCTATTGGTTGTAACATCACTATTTTAGTAATGCCATATGGGCTTGAGAATGTCCATTCAGTTTGCCATGTACAATCCCCTCTGAAACAGTTGGAATGGAAAGGACAATTCATTTGTTTGTGCTACACACCAAAGACATTTGGGTTTGAGATCAAAAGAAAGATATGAGACAAGATTTTAGGATTTCAGCTTTTATTGCCTGGTATTTACATCTAGATGTGTTAAACATAAAACATAGAAACTTTTGTATCAGACCACCAAATTTTTAGTTGAGCAAAAGTATAGGAACAGATAAGTCTTGAAGTAAATTAAAGGAAATAACGCTAATATTTGGTTGCATATCCCTTACTTGCAATAACTGCATAAAGCCTGCAACTCACTGACATTACCAAATTGTTGGTTTCTTCTTTTGTGATGCTTTTCCAGGTGTCCACCACAGACTTTTTTAGTTGTTTTGTTTTGGTGGGTGTCCCTCTTCAGTCTCCTCTTCAAGGGGTGAATTGGGTTAAGGTCTGGTGATTGACTTGGCCAATCTAAAACCTTCCACTTTCCCCCTGGTAAAGTCCTATTTTGGGTTGGCAGTCTGTTTTTGATCATTGTCTTGCTGCCTCTGATTGATTTTCCCTTTTTTCTCTAATCGACAAAATCGATAATAATCAATAATAAAACTAATTGACAACAAATGTCATTATCGATTAATTGGGTCTGACATCACTGTGGATAACCCCATCAGTGATGTCACTACACAATGGTGAAAAATGCATTTCTAAGAAAAAAACACATCTGTAAAACAGCGGGGGTCACAGAGTGAGCTGCTGCGGGTGTTGTGAATAATTCAACCTTTTTAGTCTAAGTCAAAAACTTCAGAGACAGAGAGTTTAGTAGATGTCAAAAAGTAAATAAACTTTATTGAAAATCAATAAAGTGTGACAGTCTGCAGAAAGTCCGAATTATACGTACACAAACATGTCTTTATATACTTTTTGGAAACAGTAAAATTATCCCTAGGTGGGGCATTCACCTTTTCTTTCTAGAAACAAACCAATCCCTACTGCCTTAATTATTCATGTCTATGTGTTATCTTAAATTTGGGGAGCATGCACAGTTAGTGGTTTTTCTTGAAAAGGTTTCACAAGGACAAGGTTTCTTTTTTACAAAAAAAAAGGTTTCACACAGGTTTGTGTGTCCTGACCCTGACTCCCTTCTTAGGCCTCAGTGAGTAATGAGTCTCTATTGGTTGTCCCCGCTGATATCTACCTCCTTTCCAGAGGCCCTCTCCTAACTCCCTAATTGGTATCTGGCCTCAAGGTTATTTATTTACACACGTAAATATCTACGGCCAATTTATTGCTGTGCAGAAAGGTGCCAGCTGATACAGAAGAACTTTTATTGTACAGTAAGACGGCGTTCATCCAACTCAAATCCACTCAGAATATAACTTGATCAAACATTGTTCGATTATGCTTCTAACTGTTGATTATACATATAGATTATGTTTTTTAGCCAATAGTGATTATACAATTATGCTTAAGTAATAATTCTAAATGTTGGTTACATATTGAATTCACTTCATAAACATATTAAAATGTTAGTTACACATATTGTTTACACTTCACAGGTATTTTCTATACGGGAAAAGTACACGATCCAGGTTGTCCAAAACATGAGAATGTTTTATATAAAGTGCTTCAAACAAACTCATAAGTGTATTAACATGGTGCATCGGGTCCGATCATGTGACAGATGCGTGTGATATTTATTGTGTTCGAGACATGTTTTCCACAGTGCAGCACTTACATTTTATGGTTATATTCTAAATTAGTAAATATTAGAAATTTACACCAGTATTTCCATTTTACATAAAGGCTTGTCCTGACAGCAAGCGAGTCTATGTTAAACTTCACTGTACGAGCGAAAGTCTGTGCATGCGCGTCAGACAGTGAGCAATTCAAAGGAAGCGCAATAATTCGACTATGATAATAATAACTAAAATATTCATTTTGATAAAATATGTTGTTTGATGTTATATTTAGCTTCAAAACTCTACGTGAAATGAAAGTAATTGTGTGTTTCTTTATGAAAGCCGTAACTGTAATGGGATTATAACACGCAATTGTATATAAATGTTAGAAGTGTCATACATTTACAGAATAAGGAAATGCGAGTAACATGTGACTATGTTCACATGAATGAATGTGCATGTTACTCAATGATATGACTTCTTACCAGTTAACTCTTAGTTTGTGCTTTTGTGTTTCCTTTTTTTTTTTTTTTTTTAGCATTTTAAATATGGTGATTCAACTTCTGCTTTAAAGCTTGTGGACAATCAGTTGTTTTTTGTTTGAATAATGCAATGAGATATATATATATATATATATATATATATATATATATATATATATATATATATATATATATATATATATATATATATATTTGCAGAACATGTAGCATAGCCCACATATACATTTAATACCTTTTTCATAGTCTTTAATTTACACAATGTTTGAAGGACAACATTAGAATGTGAAAACATGTTGTTTTTTTTTTTGTTTTTTTTTTGATAAACTACAGAAAATAAAAAAAATCAGTTGCAGCCCTACTTGCTATTCTCCCAGACAGCACTCTGACCCTCATGATGGCTTTTTGACAACAAATGCAGTCTTCACATGTGAAACTGAAGGCTAAATCCAAGAGTAAATGTTGATAAACACATCTTTACCAGGAAATATAAGCTAAAATTCTAAACTTTCTTCTCATATTCATCTTTTGATCTCAAACCCAAATGTCTTCAGTCTACGGCAAAAAAAATATAATACGGCAAATTAAAAATAATAATAGACCTTACCATTTCAGTAGTTTCAGAGGGGACTATATTTTGTCAATAATGTGATCTGCAACATATTGGACAGACAGATTTGAGTAGTTTAGCAGTTTTTAGAGATGACATTTTCATTGTTTCCATCATGCTGGAGAAACATCTGAGATCATTAATCAAGGATCTTTTGTATGTTAAAGTGTGACTATTAGACATGCCTTTATGGTATCCCTGAGGACCAGAGCATGTGAGTGGAGCAGACAGCGCCTTTCTTAAGATTACGCTCCACTCGCTCAAACTGCCTTTTATATAAGTTTTCCAAGGGGCTAGCTAGACATCTATTAAATTCAGCGGCGTAACCTGGCCTGAGCATTCGGGGCTATAGCCCCAAAGATTTCTTCTTTGGCTTCGAACAATTCTCAACTTGGAGCAGCTTGTCACTATGAAAGAGACCGTCACTAACAGAAGACGGCAGTGTTGTATTTTATCTTCAGTGAACGTGTACATTCTTGTCAACATGTATGTGATTGCGCCCTGCAATGGATTGGCACCCTCTCCAGGGTTCACCCCGCCTTGTGCCCGATGCTCCAGGTTCCCCGCGACCCTGTAGGACAAGCGGTATAGAAAATTTATGGATGAATGGATCACCCATTCAAAGTTCTGAAAAGATAGAAAAGACTTCATTTTTGCCAAGGCTTGCAACTGATTAAAACTAGCTTTTACAGCCTGATTAACTCTTCTATCCAGTTTTAGTTCACTGTCAAAAAGGACTATTAGATTTTTCATGTATGGCTTAACATAGGGTATTAAGACATCAAGATTTAAATTAGCTATACTCTTGGCATCAGAAGGGGTAAATGCAACAATCTCTATTTTAGGCTTGTTTAAGCATAAAAATTTTTTTAAAAAGACATCCATGCTTTAACGTCCACAAGGCAAGCAACCATAGGGTCTAAACTGATCTTGTGATTACGAGGAAGATAACTTTGTGTCATCTGCATAACAATGGTAAGATATACCATATTTCTTAAAAATAGAAACAAGTGGCAGAATATATAAAGAGAACAGTATGAGAGCTAGCATAGAACCTTTCATTGACCACAAGTCAATGAAACAGCATCAGAGTGAAATTGTCCTATATTGACTGAAAAATGTCTGGGTTATGCCTGTAACCCTGCACTTATATATAGCGCTTTTTCCAAAGTGATTTACACTATGTCTCATTCACCCATTCAACCCATTCAACCCTGTTCCCTAAGAAGGAAATGAGACATTGTGTTAGCTCAACACTGTGGGAAGTGCCATTACATGTGATCGGCATCTGAAGCTTGTGTAACATCATGCCTATTTATAGGCCTGCCGTGGTCAGGTGCTGTGGCAATTAAGCATGACACGTGATATATATACAGAACCTGTGAACTGCGCCGTCAGCCTCTATTATCTGAAGCAAAGGCACAATTCACAGGCATGCCTTGGTATGACAAAGCTATGCAACATCTTGTTCCCTTCTGAGGGAACAGGGTTACAGGTATAACCCAGACGCTCCCTTTCAAAGGAAACTCCACATTGCGTTCCAACGCTGTGGGAACAAGAATACCCACTTCATCTTACTGAGCATACAGTCTGTACAAAAAGATCCAAGCCCAAGGATCACTGTAAGACACTCGAGCCCAGGGCAAAATGTATATCCAGGCTGTAATATCGAATGAATGGGTGTGGTGTAGACCACCCTGCAGCAGCACACACATCCTGTAAGGATACCCCTTTGGGCAAAGCCTTTGAGGAGGCAACCCCAGTAGTGAAATGAGCCCTTATGCCCAGAGGCATAGCAAGACTGCTCACCTCATAAGCAATAGAGATTGCTTCCACTATCCAATTAGAGATGCACTGCTTCGACACAGCATCACCTCTACTGTCGCTGCCAAAGCAGACCAACAGCTGTTCCGACTTGTCCCACTGGCCAGATTGGTAAGTACAGAGAGCCCTTACAGGAAACAGTAGGTGCAATGTCTATTGTTCCGTTGTGAGGAACAGAGGAGGGCAGAAAGCCTGCAAAACTACAGGCTATGCAGCAGATATAGGCACTTTAGGAATATAATCTGGCCTAGGATACAGGAAGGCCTTGGCTAATCCAAGGGTAAAGTCAAGGCAGGAAGGGGCAACAGAGAGAGCTTGTAGATCTCCTACTCACTTGAGAGATGTCAGGGCCAGTAGAAGAGCTACATTTAGAGTCAGAAGCTTCTCAGAGGTTGACTCTAAGGGCTAAAATGGGGCACCCGACAGACCTTCCAGGACCACAGAATGGTCCCAGGAAGTTATGCGTAGTCTGCAGATGGGCCTCAGCCACCTGACACCACGCATAAGCCTCGAAGTTAGAAGATGTTACCTCACAGAGGCTCCATCAATAGGGGCATGGCTGGCTGAAATGGCAGCCATGTAGACCCTGATTGTAGATTGTTTCTCAACCCCGCTGAGAAACGTCCTTGTAAGAACTGCTGGCTCAAATTTAGCCCATTACCCAAAAACACTTCAAATTCAACATAGAAGCCAATACTCACATCTACCTCTGAACCCAGTTGGAGATAGAAAAAAAGACACCAGCCGTGAGTGAGAAGAAGCAAGGGTCCAGATTTATCGGTTCCGTTCCACCACACGAGATCCACACCGATGAGAATTCTCAGAAGTGATCACACACCCTGAGCTTAAGCTCCAGTATTTATACTGTATTTACTCAGTAGATAACCAATATGTTTAAAAAAGACTATGATATCAATACCAATAGGGTTAAAAAAGAGCTCATCTACATTACTATTATGTTCTAAAAAAGGGCTATTCAATTTACCATTAGCTCAAAAAACAGGGCTTTTCAATTTACCATTAGCTTCAAAAGTGGAGAGACAAAACAACGAGTGATTTTGGCCTCACTATTATCTCGCGGGGGTGGGGGGGCAGCTTGACTCAGCTACCCTTATAAATGCCTCCTCATGGTTTTCTCTTAAAATGAAGGCCTTCCTTGCGAGACAAGAATCTTCACCATCTGAAGTATGAGTAAGTTACTTTTTTCCTGTATTTCTAGTTTATAATTTATTTTCATATTTGCTCTATATCTCTATTTTATATATAGTTATACTGCTTGAAAAACGGTTTACTGTACTTCCTACTTCATAATATCATTATATTACCCTTCTCCTGTCCTACATATCCTATGATTCTGTATTTTATAGAGTTTTCTATTATTATAAGATATTACCCTTATAATATCTTAATACTCCTTTTTATTATTCTTATAAAGTTATAATGTTATGTGTGTGTGTGTGTGTGTGTGTGTGTGTGTGTGTGTGTGTGTGTTATGTCTACATGCCCACCCTTGACTGTGCGAGAGTGTGTGTGTGTGTTAGCACTCCTCAGCTCTTATACTTCTTTTTGACTCTTCGACTAATAATTAGTCGAAACTAATAACTAATACCATAGTGTAGTACTCTTCAAGATCTTTAAAGTGTAAATCCAATTTGTCAATATCCGCCTAACACCGCTTCTGTGTGTCTTGGTGCCCATTATTTCTTCTTCTCTCCTTTACTGGATACTCGGTCTCCCTCATGTTTATTTCATGTCATTTTTATCCACAACAGAACTCCAGGACTGTAGCTATTGTTCAGTTCACTGGGTCTAGCTAACGTTCCTCACACCATGAGACAAAAAGTTGCCACTTGAGTGTATACAATTTACTCATGGATGGTGCTCTAGCATTCAACATGGTCTCTACAACCTCTACAACAAGTTGTGAGACCAGAACTTATAAGCTGGCCCCTGCCTCAACAGGATGTCTGCCACCATATTCAGGCTGCCCAGAACGTACATTGCACTCACAGACAAGAACATTCCCTCTGCCTAGAGAAAAATTAGTTGCACCTGCCTGAACAGGGGGCATGAATGTAACTCTCCCTGGTGGTTGATTATGAGACCACTGCTGTGTTGTCTGTGAAAACTAACACATAGTGACCTCTTAATTGAGGAAGTAATAACTTCAGTGCTAGAAATATGGCCTGCATCTCTAGGTGATTTATATGCCACTCCAGATGAGGGCCGCTCCAAAACCTGGGAGCTGGACAGCCATCTAAGACCGCACCCCAGCCCGTGAGGGAGGCATCTGTCATTACCGTCTTGCAATAACCAGACGCCCCTAGAGTGTGCCCCAAGGCTAGAAACCAGGGACACCCACAAATTCTCAGAACACGTAGGCAGCACCACGTGACACTGATTACTCTCAGAGGTTTTGTACGAGGACTTTTTGTACGAGGACTTTTTGTAAGAGGACGGGTACTGGGTGATATTCCTATGTGGAAATATCCACATGTGGAAATAATAGATATACCGTATCATCAGAAACCAGTCCTCGAACTGAATCTGTGGCAAGATAAGTTTGAGCGAGTTTGAACCTGTATGTCCAAAGAGTTCGGTTCAGATGACGCAGATCTAAAATTAGCCTAAATTTAAAAAATAACTTTTTTTTTTTTGCGGACCAGGAAAAAGTGACTGTAAAAGCCTCCCTCCCTTTGAGAACGGGGTAAATGCTTTATGACCCCTTTGTGCAAGAGGGCTCTTACTTCCTGCGCTAATGTTGGGCTCTGCTCTGTGCTGAATACTGTGGTGAGCACACATCTGAACCAGGGGGTCAAGCTCTGAGCTGGACCCGGTAACCCTTTTCTATGGTACACAGAACCCATGAAGACACATTTGGCAGTAGTTTCCATGCTGCCAGATGGTCTTTTAGCAGCGTTAACGTTTCCACATTCTGTTGGAAGGAAAGCATCAGATTTTCATTGCCCTGTGACAGCTTGTTGACCAGAGAAGACTGAAAACTTGGCATGGCCTTGGCTAAGGGAGGCCCTAGAGTAGCACTGGGGGCTATCTGACCTAACAACCTCATGTCCTCTGCTTCATCCCTCCATGGCCCATCAGGACTGCTCCTTCCTTGCCTGCTTGGCCTTTATGATCATTCTTAGATCAGGCCTATTATCAGGCTGTGACTGTGGCTGGCTTGCTGCAGGGGGAGACAGGCAGCCACACTTGCCTTCTGTGCCTCCCTCGCACTAGCTCTGGGCTGGGCTCCACTCCTGGATGCCCGGGTGAACATGACAGGGAAGGAACTGGCTGATCGATGCTGTTTGAAGTTTTGCTTTGATTTGCCAGAAGGTTTAACTGGGGCATCAAGCAAGGAGGCCTTAACTTTGTCCCCCATCCGTGAGAGGTTGAGCTATAGGTGCCTCTCTGCTGCAACCAAGCTACCCATTGAACAGCCGATATGACTGGCCGTTTGCTTGGTTGCCCAGACAGAAAAATCTGTGGCGCAGCTCTGCCACTGCCTCAGGCCCAATTCTCTCCCTAGTGTCAAGCTCACTCAGCAGGTCTGCTCAGTAGGCCTGCAACAGTCATTGTATGCAGTGATCCACAAGCAAGACCCGCTTACGCATAGGCCCACTAATGCAGAGGTAGCCTTACATGGCTTGGAAGGCAAAGCCGGCCCCACTAAATTACATGCTGGAATAACCCCCAGGAGGCCCGCCACAGTATCAAAACAAATCTTTAAGCCAATTAGATTCAAACGACTGAGCTCCCTGAGAAGAACATTTTTAAGGTCTCGATCACCATGTATCAACATAATGATATCACCATGTCAACACGCCCACAACCACATCAACAACATCACCATTTTGGATGCAGCAATTTCAGCTCACTTGAATTGAAGCATCAACAGCCCTACTCTTTCTGTCTCAAAAATCACAACCCTTCATTTTTTGCTCTCAGTGATAGTAACATATTTCTGTTGCTGATCAAAGCATCAAAGTGATCAAAGTTTTTGTCTTTCTATCAGTGCACAGTGATCACAGCCCTAATCTTTTTCGTTCTGAATGATTGCAGATTTCTTCTCACCTCACACTCTTTGACCTTTTATAAAGGATCACAACCCTCTCACAGTTTCTCTCATAGATTGCAGCCTTCTCTTCCTTTCTCTCTCTCAAGGATTGCCTTATTTACAACCTCACCCCATCTATTTCACATTGCATATCCCAATACTCTCTCCATTCCAGCCTTATTCATTATTCATTCCACCCCTTCCCGTTTCATCCCAACTATTTATCCCAACCCCTCCCTCACACATCCCAACCCTTTTTCCAATCATCCCAACTTTGCCACTCCACCGGCTCTGTTGCTTCCTATAATACAGTCTATCACAATGTCTTGCTCTCAGATCTCACTATAGAAGAAGCCAGACATACCCTGCTCCAGAAGACTCACAAAACCATGTTAGTTCTCAAAACATAATGCAGCTGGCGGTGAAAGTGCGGTGCAAAAAACACCGGTCACTCCGACAATCGCTCTGGCTGAGCACAGCATGAGTTAAGCATGCATGAAAGCATCGGGCATTCCGATTCAAGGAAGCGTACATTTTCCTCACCATATCACTCTCTTGTCTTTTTTCTACCACCATCTTATATACCATCCTTTTTTTCCATTTCCATCCAATGGCTTTCCGTTTCCCATTTGCTTCTAGAAATACTAAAAGGCCAGTACGTTTATTTTTTGTGCCACCACAAGTATTTTAAAGTATGATTTTATATGTCCATCTAGATATGTGGATGCATTCTTCTGTGTACCATCCATCCATCCATTTCCACACTGCTTATACTATACAGGGTCACAGGAGAGCCTGAAGCCTATCCCAGGGAACTCAGGGCACAAGGTGGGGGACACCCTGGATGGGGTGCCCACCCATTGCAGGGCACAATTGCACACGCATTCACACGATATGGACAATTTGGAAATGTCAATCAGCTTGAAACGCATGTCGTTGGACTGGAAGATGAAACTGGAGTAGGAAATCCCGAAATACGGGGAGAAAATGCAAACTCCGTGCACACAGGGCCAAAGAAATTTCTGAATAATTACTGGATTTTAGGACTTTCAAGTTAACATAAAACACAACACCAAATATCCTCTGTTTATCTTGTAATCATTGTTGATCAAAAGTGTTTATTAACCATGTGTTTAGGGTTAAATGGGATATACAATATAAGTGAGATATCCAAATGTCCATATCAATTTCAATTTAACAGAAATTGCCTCATAAATGAACATTTCAAACCAATGTTGTGTTTACCATTTACTGTCTAGGCTGTCCCTCCAGTACTTTGCAATTGCAGAAATTAACACAAAATCAAGCAAACTCCACAATATTCAGAGAAGCTTGCAATTTTTTCAAAATTACCACAGATTTTCCACAGTTTTGGGCCAAGATGCGTCATGTGACGTCATCAAAATGCACATTCAGTCAAAGCCCTCTTCGATTTATGTGTCGAATATGAGGACAACTAAAAGGTTTCATTTGCCAACAAACAACTCTATGAAAAATTGTGCAAAATAATTTCATGCAATTGCAATAAAGTAGTTTTCTGCAAACACCCCCCCCCCCCCCCCCCCCCCCCACACACACACACACACACACACTCTCACACACACACACACACAAAATCCTCTGCAAATTTAATTGTAAATTTAGAAATAAACACAGCAAAATCCTGTATGGACTGTCCAGTGACTGAAATTACACTTTTTTGATTTGACTTTTTTGTAAGGGTGGCACGGATAATTGTTTTTATTGCATTTATGTGTGAGAAGCTTGACTCATATGTACTGTATAAGTTGTACCAAACATAGTAAGCTGAAAAATAGCTAACATTCAGAAACATGACCTGGTAGAAGTAGAATCCCAAACTGCTCACATCCCACAGATTAAAAAAAATGTTTTAAATCAGATGCAGCTTGCGTGTCTACCAGTTCTAATTGCAGGGCAACTTTGTCCAGTGACATGAGCACTTGCATCAACAGTAAAGGGATCCTTGGCAAACAGCATCACCTCTGCAGGTATGTGGAAGTTATCAAACCTTGCAGCAAAGCTTACCATCAATTTGTGAATGAATGCCATCATTATTGGGTTATACTACACTGACACTGAGATGTTGATAAAGAAAAAGAGTGAAATGTGTGCTTATTATAATATCAGTCTGTTTGCATATGTTGTAAAATATTAACATTGGCACCAATCCAGTTGCTGCAATATTGCCTCACAGTGCATGGACATATACATTCAAATGGTTTAAGATTTCATTAAGGGGAAAAAAGGATCTGTGCACTCAACATGAGATTTATGCATGATACACAGTGGGCACAAATTGTATTTGTGCAGACATGGAGTAGTTTAATGAGGGTTCACCCAGCATATAATTATTCCTCTGAGATCTGTGGGTTAGCAAGTTTTCACCAACAAAAGCATTGGTGCACTCTTTTAAATAGATCTGCCAGTATTATACAAGATTATACGTTTGTTTTAGATAGGTACAATAATTGTATAGGGGAATAATATTTCATGGTGAAATTCAATATCATGCTTATAACTCCACAATTTCAAAGCAACTAGACTAAACTATATGTATACAGCTCAAAAAGGTCACAGGTAAATGCTGGAGCAAATATAGAATTAAAGTCAGAGGGCATGCACAGAAAGTCCATGTAGACAGTAACCCAAACTCAGGATTGAACCAAGAACCCTGGAGCTGTGAGCTTTGGGCCACTGTGGAGTCATTTAGCAAAGGATTTAAAAATAAATTTTATATATATATATATATATATATATATATATATATATATATATATATATATATATATATATAGATTGTGTGTGTGTGTGTGTGTAATTGATGTGCTTGGTGTTTAGAAATTGGGCTAACATGTTATTAAAACATTGTAGCAAATCTCATTTTTATGGCATAATATTAAGCAATGTCATATTATACATTCCAGTATATAGTCACTCTCCTAACATGCTGTTTTATGTTGTATGTACATATAGTACATTGCCATACTGTTTAGGCAGATATTTAAATAAGCAAATGAGGTTCACATAAAACTGAATCCTGAATATTCATACGTACAGACCAACATACATATTGCTTAAATACAAATTAATTTTAATGCAATTTTATTTTGCAATGTAAACAACAATGACATCAGTACATTGTATAACCTCACTTTGAGTTGCTGATTACATGCTTTACAAGCATCTATTACATAGAACAAGTAAAACCGGGTGATATTTATTGCTGTGTTGAGACTTATATATAAAGGAAGCAGCAAATCCAATTTGCCACGCTTAGAGAACATACATTGTATCACAGACCACAAGATGTTCATTATAATACCAAGTGCAAAAGGAAAAAGAAATAACAAATGTCATTGAGATGTGCAATAATTTGGGCATTAATATGTTAATTTCATTTGATTAAACATGCAAGTGACATTTGTAGTAAAAGTAGCTTGAAATTTACTAAACCAAGTGATTAATTATTTATTTAGAATATAGGCTGCATGGGTAAATAATGGGTAAGTGCATGCTTTATAACATGTTCATATTATACATAGACACATACCTACATAGAAAAACAACACAGCTCTGCAAAATCATCTCTTTTTTGACTAACAAATAATGTTTTGTCCACAATGTACTGTATTAAACTGTAATTATAAAATAAAACTTTTATTTATTTTTCTCTTATAGTTGTTTGCATTTATTATTGTTCATTTGTTCATAGGGCTAGTCAAGCCATTCCCCTTACTAAAGTATATCTTGTAGCTGTGTATATAATGAGTAGAGAATACATTAAACCTTTTATGCTTGAAGGAGCCAGGTACGTATACTGTATGTTAAGCCTAGTATGCTTAAAATTCTATGAATGGCTAGGAAAGGTTATTCATTACTTCCACACATAAAATATGTATCTGGGTGAATGCATGCTGTTCAGAACAGTGCCATTGCTCGCTGTCTGGCCTTTCAGATGAAAGATACTCTGTTTATGGGTCATAGCACGTGTGTGTGTGTGTGTGTGTGTGTGTGTGTGTGTGTGTGTGTGTGTGTGTGTGTGTGCACATGTCACACAAAGATAATGACAAATGACGGAGGACAAAACCATGTTTGTGAATTAAGACACATCTCAATTTCATTTCTTGTAATTTAAAAAATTGCCAAAAATGTAATTGTTTCATTTGTATAAATCTTTCCTAAGGCCATTTGATAACCACAAAACTAGTATCAAGCCAAGACAAAAGTAATACAGCACACACTAACTGTTCCAAAAGGAAAGGAATTTAAATTCTTTATTGATCAGATGAACCACACAAAAATGATTTTAAAAAAGGGTGTATGAAGTGATTTAATTCATAAGATTTTTTCTTATGAAGAAAATTCATAAGAATGTTTATGAATTTGGAATTGTGAAGGTTAAAATATGTTTTAATCTGTCATAGAGCAGAAATACACTGTATGAGAACCAGTAAAATGGCTCCTGGATGTGTGAATAGGGCTCTGTGCGGCCCACTCAAGTTCTTCAACACCAATCTTGGAACCATGTCTTTATGGAACTTGCAGTGTGCACCCCCCCCCCCCCCCCTTTTTTTTTTCTCTCTGCCTGCTAAGCAGCACTGAACTCTGCATTTTTAACATCAGAGTATTCTGTTATGAATGATAACTAAAAAAAAATATGCATGTCTTCTTTTCTTTTTTAAATAATAATAAAACTATATATATTTTAAAAAATGGCAGATGAGCCGATCAACAGGTGAAACTACAAAATTTCTGTCAAGATAAATGGAAAATGTTTTCAGTTGATTAGTGATAAATAAATAATATAAGTTATTGTTGACTTAACTAACACTAGACAAGTATATAGTTACAGTTAATTATACTTTTTAGGCATTCCACTAAAAACTCTCAACCAAAAATTGTTCAAAACAGCACATTTTCAGTTTACTATGTGCAGAGGATGACCCCATATGGATAGCCTAAATTTTGCTTGCCATCTATCTATCTACAACCCCAAGTCTGAAAAAGTTGGGACAGTATGGAAAATGCAAAATAAACAAAAAGAGAAATTTTAAAATTCAATTCATCCTGTACTATATTGAAAACACATTATTAATGTATTATTTTATGTTTTATTTTGTGAATTTAATTTTAATTTAATTATTTTTGAAAATATACACTCATTTCAAATCTGATGACTGCAACACACTACAAAAAAGTTGAGACAGTCGAATGTTTACCATTGTGTAACATCACCTTTTATTTAATTAAGCATTAAGCATTATTAAGCATTTGGGCGCGGAAGACACCAGTTGGTTAAGTTTATGAAGCAGAATTTTCCCCCATTCATCCATTATGCATTTCTTCAGTTTCGTTGCCTTATTTTGTGGTTCATAATGTACCGCACATTCTCAATCGGAGACAGGTCAGGACTGCAGGCATGTCATGCTAACACCTGCACTCTCTGCTTATGCAACCATGCATTTGTAATCCGGGCAGAATGCAGTTTGGCATTGTCCTGCTCAGGATGGCAGCATATGTTGCTCCAAAATTTGTACATATTTTTCTGCATTAATGGTGCCCTCACAGATATCCAAGTTGCCCACACCCCCACTGACACACCCCCATACCATGACAGGTACCGGCTTTTAGACCTGACGCTCATAACAGCTTGGATGGTCCTTTTCCTCTTTGGCCTGGAGAACACAACGGCTGTTTTGTCCAAAAATTATTTGAAATGTTGACACATCGGACCAAAAAGCATGAGTCCACTGTACTACTGTTCATCTCAGATGAGACAGAGCCCAAAGAAGTCACTTCCGGACAGTGTTAATGTATGGTTTCTGCTTTGCATAGTAAAACCTTAACTTGCATCTGTGGATGCAGCGGCAAATGGTGTTGACTGACAAAGATTTACCAAAATATTCCCATGCCCATGTCAGGATATCCATTACAAACTCATGACTGTTTTTAAGACAGTGAAGTCTGAAGGATCAGAGATCACATGCATTCAGAAGTGGTTTTTCGGCCTTGCCCTTTACACACCAAGATTTGACTGGATACTTGAATCATTTAATTATGTTGTGCACTGTAGAAAGTGTAATGCCCAAAATCCTACCGATTTGTCTTTGGAGAATGTTGTTCTCAAGTATTGGATTATTCACTGACGCATATGTTGGCAGATTGGGGAGCCTCGACCCATCCTTGCTCTTGAAGGACTAGGCCTTCTTTAGAGGCTCTATATATACTATGATTGGTCAATTTCCTCACCTGCTTCATATCACCTTCTTTTTTCAACTTGTCACATCGCTATTAGTCCTTTTGACAGCATTCAAAGTCGGGCAAGGAGAAGGAAGGCAAAGGCAGGCTTAACACTCTGGTGCTTTATTACTTTTTCTTTCATTTTGAAGTTTCTTTTGTGGTTCACACACACACACACACACACACACACATACACAGACACACGCACAGCTCACTTTTGGAGTCGTGTTCTCCCTCTCTCTCTGCATGTGCCTTTCCCTCATTTATCCTCGCCTCACTGAAACAGAATATTCATTAGCCAAAATTCCCCACAGGTGTGCCCTCCTTGCCAGATACCGTACTTCCACCCGTCCAATCGCGCACTTCTTCGGGTTTGTCGTGAGCCCTACCCACCTCAGTGACCTCAGGACCGATTGAAAGTGCTGCATGTGTCATGGCCAATCATTACCTTATTAAATGCTTATTTAGATTATATTATTATCTATAATAATGATTGGCCATTACTATAGATATAGATATACTATAGATACTATAGCAGTGTTAGCCATGTGTGGACAAAGCACCTTCTTCATGAGCCGCTGGAATGTCACAGGCACCCCAAACAACCCGCAATGAAGGGTCACGAATTGGTGTAACCCAAATGGAGTGCAAAAAGACTTTTTTTCACAGGACATGGGAGTTAAGGGGATCTGCCAATATCCCTTATTTAAATCCAGTGTCGAGTAAAAGCAAGCCGCGCCTAACTGATCGAGCAGTTCATCAATGCAAGGCACTGGGTATGTGTCGATTAAAGACACTGCATTGACTTTTCTAAATTCCCATTGCTGAGTACCCCTGTTATACAGCTGGGATTGGCATTCTTGTGCCTGTAGCAAATTCTCCTTGGCTAAGTGTGTTGAGTTTTGCTCACAGGTCAAGGACATACTGCGACATACATACGACATTTCATTTTTATTTTTGCCACCGTCGCCACTCAGTGGCTTGCTCAGTTGGGATAAATTCACACCTTTAATATCTGTATACCATGTTGATATTTCTGTAAAGCTGCTTTGAGACAATGTCTATTGTAAAAAGCACTATACAAATAAAATTTAATTGAATTGAATTTTACTAATCAATGGTTATTGGGTCCAGCTGAATGCTCCACTCCCACAACCCTATTTAGTAATTCACGATAGGTGACACAGGATGCTCAGACGTATGAAGAGGCCACCCAATTGTTGGTTCTGCAGAGCCATCGGGAATTGGTATTCCAGGCAGCTCACCATAATCGCATGGCAGAGCACTTAGAGCAGTGGAAAACGCTGGACTCACTCCTGGCCCTTTATTGGCCGGGCATTCACGGCAATGGTGTGCAGCTTGCAGTGAATGCCACTTGGTGAATCCACCAGCAACCGCAAAAGCGCTATTGCACCCACTCCCATTAATCAAGGTCCACTTTGATAGAGTTGGGATGGACCTCATTGGGCAATTAGAGCGGTTTGCATGTGGGCATCACTTTGTGTTAGTCTTAGTGCAACGCGATACCCTGAAGCGGTGCTGCTCTGCAACATTTCTGCACCAGAAAAGGGCTAGTCCACTTACACATAGAATTGAAACCAGAGGTTTTAATTTACACATAAAATCAGAACCCAGGCATTTCTAATAACCCAGAAAATAAAAAAACAGAGTTTTTAGTTACTCAGAGAATCAGAAACCAGAGTTTTGAATTACACAGAGAATCAGAAACCAGAGTTTTCAATTACCCAGAGAATAGAAAGTGGACAAGACTAAACAATCTAGAGGGACCTTGGTCTTATTGTTATCTCGAGGGGGGGCAGCTTGACCCAGCCACCCTTATAACTGGCTCCTCATGGTTCTCTTAAAATTAAGGCCTTCCTTGTGAGACAAGAATCTTAATCTACAAGAATCTTCATCATCTGAATCATGAGTAAGTTATATCTTCCTGTATTCCTAGTTCATATTTTATTTTCATATTTGCTCTATATCTCTTAATATATATATACTACTTGAAAAACCGGTTTACTGTACTTTCTACTTCTTAATATCATTATATTACCCTTCTACTGTCCCACATATCCTATTATTCTGTTTTTTATAAAGAGTATATATATATATATATTATTATTATTATTATTATTATTATTATTATTATTATTATTATACGATATTACCCTTATAATATCTAAATATTCCTTTTTATTATTCTGGTAAAGTTATAATAGTGTGTGTGTGAGAGAGAGAGAGTGTGTGTGTGTGTGTGTGTGTGTTATGTCTACATGCCCGCCCTTGACTGTACGAGAGTGTGTGTGTGTGTGTGTGTGTGGTAGCACTCCTCAGCTCAGCTCGTATACCTCTTTTTGCCTTTTTTGACTACTACTGCTCTTAAAGATCTTTAAAGTGTAATTCCAATTCAATATTCAATATCAGTCAATATCCGCCTCACAGTACTTCTGTGTGTCTTGGTGCCCTCTCCCCTTTACTGGATACTAGGTCTCTCTCATGTTTATTTTATGACATTTTTTATCCACAACAATACAATGTGATCTGACTGGGCTGTGGGTTACCTTTCCAAAGCCTAGAGCTACCCAGTACCTGCTCCTCCAAGAACAAGACATGACTCCCCCAGTAAATGACGAAGTGTACTGGTTGGAAGTGGAGGACATGGAGAAATCGGAATTGTGGGAGAAGTTTGAAGAATAGAAACTCTGGTTGAAGTATATGCATCTGGACTGCGATGAATCACAAACTCTGTTACACTGTACAATCAAGTATGACAAAGGAGGACAGTACGAGGAGTTTGCCCAGTTGTGGGAAGAACCCGAAGCAGGATGTGAAGTGCCAGTAAAGACTTTGGATCTAATATGCGACCTCCAAGGGATAGCAGCCATGGTACAACTGCCAGAAAGACTGAAAAATTGGTACCAGGTGGAGGATGCAGTCCCCCATGTCTCTTATAGTTGCAGATAAGTTTGAACCTAAAGATTTAGGACCAGTGGTTAAGCAGGCTAGGGAAGTGAGGGAATGGAAACCAACTGAGAATCCATACTTACACAGATCATCTGATGGGCAGTTCATACATATCTCTGTAACAGCAGTAGACCCAATGGTAGCATCGTGATTCATGATAGGTCAAAGGTAGCTGCAGGGGAAAGGCAGATGGTAATGGTAGAGGCAGGAAACTTTTTTGTTGAATCGGCAGGGCTAGCAAAAATAAAAGTCAAAGAGAACATTCGTCTACCATATCAAATACAATACCCCTATCCCCACAAGCCAGGGAAGGTATAAGACCAACCATACAACGGCTAATTAAAACAGGTGTATTTATCCCCACCAGGAGCCCTTGCAACACTCCAATATTTCCTGTCAAGAAGCCCAATTCAGATAAATGGAGGTTGGTACATGATTTGAGGGCTTTAAATCAAATAGTGGTACCAGAAACACCAATTGTTCCAGACCCGCATACATTATCAAACATATCTGAGGGAACAAAATGGTATACGGTAATTGATCTTTGCTCTGCATTTTTTAGTGTACCTCTCCACCCAGATTCTCAGCATCTATTTGCATTCACTTATGCTGGACAACAATACACATATATGTGACTTCCTCAGGGATATTGTGAAAGCGCTTCTATATTTAACCAGGTTTAGTTTGTGACCTTGATACTCTGAATTGTCGTAGTACCCTGTTGCAGTACGTGGAATGACCTTCTGCTTTGTAGCCCGACTAAAGAACAGTGTCAGGAAAACTCGGTAAAGGTGTTAAATATGCTAGCCAAAAACAGCCACAAAGTGAGTAGAGAAGAACTTTAGTTTTGTAAACCTAAAGTAGAGTACTTGGGACGTGTCCTAGAAGGAGCAAGCCATAAAATTTTGCCTAAACACATGGAAGTCATTAGGAATGTGCCCCAACCACAAACCATATGACAAATTCTTAGGAATGGCAGGTTTTAGCAGACCATGGGTCTTTGACTCTGTGCTAATAGTTCCACCTCTCCGTGATTTAATCAAAAGCGCAGACTAAACGCATTCTCGCCTTACAAGGACCCCTGGGGCATTAGCTGCATTTGAATCACTCAAAGCCACATTGATGTCGGCATATGCATTGGCAAACCCTGATTATGGTAAACGCTTGTATATTTCAGAAAAACGGGGCTTGCATCTGCTGTATTGACACAACAGCAACAAGGTACAGGCAAACAACCTATAGCGTACTACAGTACCGCATTGGATAATGTTGAGAAGGGAATGCCACCAGGTTATCGGGCTTTGGTGGCTGCCGCATTCGCATACCAAAAGGCCTCCTCAATTATGATGGGACATAGAGTCACGCTGTACACAATCCATGCATTGCATTCATAATTGACCAGTCAGTCTTTAATCATTACCAACTCGTGACGCACAGGCTACGATGTCATTTTCTTGTCCCTGGAATTAACCATAGAAAGGTGTAACACAGTCGACCCCACCAACAAAATGGTTACTCCACAAGATAGGTTGCTCCATGAATGCGTGTCCAAATCAGAGAAGTTCCTTAAAGCATGTGCTGACTTAGAGAATCAGCCCTTGTGAAATACACATGTATTCTTTGTAGGTGGGTTGTGTTTTTGAGCTGATACAGGGAATAAAGCTGGATTTGCTGTCATAGAGGTTAGATTGGATACTCTTTCATTTAATATAATAATGGAGATCTCTTTACTCAAACCTTGCTCAGCACAATTGGCTTGTGTGTGGCCCCACTGAGTGTCTTACCGCTGCTCATAAAAGATGCACATTCTGTAGACCATACCAATAGAGGAGAAACCTTGAAGAAAATCAGAAAAGTTTGGTGGTCCCTCTACTTAGCTAGCATGATTAATCAGGCACTAAATCAATGTGAGACATGCATACGACACAATGTCCACAAGAGATTTACAGCCCCTATAGGGCACATTCCAGAACCAATGGCCCAATAATGGACTTTGTGCATATGGGCAGTGACAATTAGAAGGAGGGTAAGAGATTCATATTGGTGGTAGAAGACCGCTTGAGTCGTTGGGTAGAGGCTGTTGCAATGGCCAATCAGGAGGCATTGACAGTGGAGGGAAGTTTCTGTGTAGGGAAGTTTTTCCACGGTTTGGAGTCCCGAATTTCATTAGCTCAGACATTGCTCCACATTTTGTTAATCAGGTTATAAAGGCTGTAGCTAAGGCCTTGTGTATGGAGCATAAGCTGGGGTGTGTGTACCATCCACAGTCACAGGGAATGGTGGAATGGGCTAATGTAATAATAAAAAACAAGGTTATAAAAATCTGTGAAAGTTCGCGGCTTAACTGGGTTCAAACATTGCCACTAGTCCTAATGAAAATGTGGTCCCAGACGAACCGTACTACTCATCTAACCCCACACGAGATGTTGACGGGCCACCCTATGCCTATGGCGTTTACTCAGAGACCCTACAAAGGCCCACCTCTTGAACAACTAGAGGGTGAAATGCAGGAATATGTGCGCCACTTAACCCAAATCCACAGGCATTTATATTCACAGGTTCATGAGGCAATCCATGGAGAAGACCTCACCACACCAGAGAGACTGGTGGAACCAGGGGACTACATGTACATACACATGTTCAAAAGGAAGCACTCCAATGACCCTCGATGAGAAGGACCATTCAAGGTGGTTGTAGCAAATCCAATTGCGGTAAAGGTTGAAGGCAAAAATCCACCTAAACCACTGCAGCCATGGGGCTGGCAAAGGCAGACTTTTGCTCCCTACAGAAGATGGGGAAGATAGGCTCCAGCATCCTAATCAAGGAGAGAAAAGTACACTCCTGCGTCCCGCCAGAGAAGCAGACAGTGCACTCTTTGTAGATGATCAAGGGGACCTAGATTTTGCAAGTGACAGTGATCCGGACGACCCCCAGGCAGGTCCATCCCACAGAACATGTAGACAAGTTAGGAGGAGGGAAGAGTGCAGAGCACGGCAATAGGCAGCACGTGACAGTGACACCCCTATGAGCACACTACATAGCACGGACGTTGATGATTGCAGGCTGAGACTTCCTACAGACAGTACCAGAAGTGGCTGACATACCGCCTGAGGAAGTTCCTGCACCTCCAGCCTCTATACAAGATCAAGGCCAGATTCCTGAGGGCCTTTTCATACTTGACGCCGAGACTAGGGAGGGAGTGATCCAGTTGTTAGAGGAAGATTGGCACCCATATGAGCAGCCTTTTGGAACTCTAGATCTACAGGATCTGAGAGATCTTGACATCCTTCCTGAACCCCAGTGACCCCAACAGCACCTGAACACCATTCCTGTTGTAGATATAAACCAGCAAATTCTACAGCTCCTTCCACCTGAATTAGTAGTCCTGTTACCACAGGCAACCCATGCAGTTGGTCCAGATGCCGTACCCCAAGCTGGCCTTGAGGCCATACCCCCGAATGTGGCTGAACCGCACCAGCCATTACACTAAAATCCGGGTGCGTCTTGCAGCCATCATTGTAATAAGTGCTGTCGGAATGAGCGCACTTGATATCATCACTTTAGGTGGCAGTAAGGTCCAGAAAAATGTACCCTTGACTTAAATGTCATTGCACCGGAAATGTCATTGCACAGTCCATCGGAAACAGCAGCACAATCTTTCATTTGTGGGTGCCTAACACTGGGCAGGCTGATGCTATACTCCCTCACAGACAATGAGCACACAGTAATGGCTTGCCCATATTGACGAGCCCTACTACTCTTGCTAATGTAGACCACAGATGTGCCTTAGCTTTGCTTGGCACAGGGTGGACAGTTGCTTAGAGCAGACACCAACTATACTGTCCATTACAGAACATGGCATACAGCGCTCCTTGTTAAGAAGTATAAACTAGCAGTCACCTGGAACTTAGATTACCTGTCACCCATAGTTGTTTCTTTGCTGGGCTGGCACCTTCCAAGTCAATAATATTATGAAGGCAGATGGGATAACTCACATTAGGGGCCTGAAAACGATATTGCACCTCCACTTTTCCTTTCATTGTAACCACACGGCATGCAGTGATCACCCCCAAACTGCCATAATAGAAAGGACCATCATTACACAAATGGTAAAACTGCAGAGATGTAGCATTTATGGGAAGGCTTCCTGCCCCAGCAGTAATTTGTATTTGGAGTGGATGTTTCACATGGCTTGCACAGTTACCAATCACACATGTCTCGTATGTCATGAGCGTAGTGCTTGGCCCCCACCCGTGCGACCATTTGAGAAATTTGGATGAATGTTTAGTAGAACCCTACAATGAGCACTACTTGTGTCCTATGGTCTGCCTGTTCGGTGCAGCTTCCTTCAGGTATGGCACAGCTTGGATGTGTAACATTAGCCAGAGCTGTGATTTCCGCTGAGTGTGTACCCCTCTCAATGCTTCAGTTGGTGTATATGTTGGCTTCCCATCCACCTTTCCTCTTTGTTTACTCTGAGGAAGGCCTTTATTTTGTAGGCAACATATCTAGCGAATGTACTCACATTAAGCCAGCCCTCATCCCAATGGTGTACACTTGCGCCCAGTGTGACAACAATGCAGAGTACACATGTACAGACTCATTAATGGTTCATATACAGTTGCCTGAATTAGTAGATGGCAGTTTGCCTTCGGTGGTCATTTTTTGGTGTTGTGGCAGAGACAGGGTATGCCAGACCCTCCCTATGGATTGGCTGGGGTGCTGCAGCTCAGTACACCTGGAAGATATGACTCGTGTACTCCAGTTGACCGACAACACATATAACAACATTACTGTGATTTCACAACCAAAAAGGTATGTTGCACATGTATCTTCATGGACAGATTATGTGTGTAATGTTGACGATATACAGTACTCCGACTGGACCCCAGACCCAAGTATAACTCTTGACTTTGGTGGAACACCTGTCCGTATCCTAAATCAATATAAGGCCATTGAATCTGTGGCTGGTGGATTTGCCGCCATGCTACTTCCCAGCATCCAAATAGCCCATAACACCACATGGATTAACTACATCTGGTACAATGAACAGTGGTTCATTAAATATTCACTCGATGCATTGGGTCTGGTCCATGAGCAACTGCATGCTACTTCTATTATGGCTGCTCAGAACCACATCGCTATTGAACAATTGCATGCCCCAGACAAAGGAGTGTGCACCATAGTTGGGGCTGAATGTTGTGCTGTTATGCCCTTGCATACAGGAACGTGTGGTGCCCTCACCAAGGTCCTGACCCCGCTTAAAAAACTGTGGGAGGAACATATCCGTAACACAGGTTTTACCCCACATTGACCTTCATAGTTGTCTTGGTTTTTCTCCGCCTATTGGGCATCCACATTGACCCGCCTTGGCATTGCCATTGCTACAGCTTTGTGTATTATAGGCCTCAATGCATGCTGCGTTATCCCCCTTGGTGAGTGCCTTATCCTAATTGCTGTTAGGAATGTTGCTGACCAGCATGTGGTCGTTCAGACTTAGTGTCGGTCCCCTATCTCCTTGTCTCCTGTGGTTTATGCGTGTCCACCTCAAAGGGGGAGGTGATATATTAAAATGTTTATTAAATGCCCTGGAGTACTCTAGCTTACAGGTATATTATGCAGTGATAAAAGTGTAGAGTAGAGTGCACTATGTATATACATGGATACTGGTATGTACTTATATGATACTGGACAGTTATTTCTTGTACTTATGCTGGGGTTATAAGTATCCACACAATAATATATTATAACCAATGTTTGCATAACCTCAGTTTGCATGAAGCCATTGGCTCACTTACACACCTACTAATTTTTATTTTGCATTGCAATAATAATAAGTAGAGAACGTTGAAGCAATGCTCTGTAATGCATGACCAATGCTTGCTGAAAATATTCAGGAATATATGAGTATGCTAAGTGTCTAGGTGCAGAGAACGGACAGACTGGACTTCACACCAAAAGTCATCATTAGCAAAAAAATGACAGGACGGAGTGCAGGAGAAACAGGAGGTCCCGGATATCTGTAAAGTAAAAAAGGATCGATGAGCAATGCCCTGGGTGTAAGTGCTAACTAAACCTCTCCCCAAGGGTGGCCCCCTGTGATACGCAAAGTATCTGAGTCGAAGATAGCATTTCTTCACATGCTGGACAGAAGGACATGTCAGCAGAGGTGGATGAGGACATAACACAAGGTGTTTTCCATGTGGACCACCTTATGGACATAAGACATGATGAACTGTAGGTATCCTGAGCCTCATGAACTATGAAGTATGGATCAGAATGAACTGTTGGATGGTTATTGTTATATCATGATGTGTATTGTGGTGATACTGTCACAGTGACACATATTGTCACTAAATTGAGCCAGGTGTAGCCACTGTCGAGTACAGAGTGCTGGCAAGGTGAGAATTTTTCCTTGCAATTGGGTTGAGGGTTTTTTTTCACCCAACCCTGGGTCAGACTTCTTTTGGGAAAAGCAAATGAACCCTTGAGTCCTGAAAATACAAGGTAGTGGTCAATAAGACCTATCCGAGAAAATAGGGATGCAATAGGGATATTATCATTAGATGTAATTGAAAATAGGACCATTATTATTGCATGAAGTAGTCAACAGAATATAGTCAATTGTATCACCTGATATTCAGTACTCGACAACATAGTATCAACTTACATCAGCCAATTTCCTGAGCAGCTTGAATTAGTTATCTACACAAGTAGAAGCCATGGCAGTGTATTGGTATGTTTGTCCTGCTCAGCCTGGTGATAGGTCATTACGTCCAGTTTTACAGCTGCCATGTTATTTTGAATGGAACAGCAGTACAAGAGTAGACATTTTACCTCCCATAGCTTGAAAATTGCTTGAGTGACACCCAGTTCAGGCAATTGTAGAGGTCTCATCTGCAGTGGACAATAAAAGGCTGGAGAGATTGGACAGACAGAATGCAGGGTATGTAACAGTAACAATAAGACAGTTGACTCATGGTGGCTGGAGGGTGTTATGACCCCGGTCTAGGGTCGAGGTGTAACATAAAAGAAGTTATAAACAAAAATAATAATGAGGTAACACACGTCTTTGAAAATTTTTGAAATCTTACAAATTTAATGACTACAAGAAAAGAAGAAAGAAACAATCCAAAACAAACAATCACTAAGAAAACTAATCTCTTCAGGGCTGGTCAAGGCCAAAATAATAAACAGAACAGTCACTATCTTGTCCCATATTAATTTAAATTACCTAACAAAAAAAAGGTATTTTCAAAAGGAAATACATAGTATACATACATACCTGACTTCCTAACTGAGGCAAAAACAGCGAACAACAGATACACCCAAAAATAAATGGCACCCAGCCCCTACCGCTGTCGTGATTAGTAGAAAAGAAATATTTACAATGAAAGATATTTACAATAGACGCGTACACTCAGCCAAAACACAAAACAAAACGGTAGAATGGGACAACACGAGATTATACCACTCACTTCTTTCACTCACACACAATACAACAAGCAAGCAATCTCACTCAAACACCGGGAAAAATATTCGCTACTCAATAGTATGCACACAATCACAGATAAACCACACATCCACATTCCTTTCGCCACATCGGTCTTTCGCCTTTTTAAACAACGCACAATCTTCTCCTCTCCAATCCCGGTGCAGCACGTCAGCACGTTGAATTAGGTCGGAGCGACCTGTGAGAGCGAAAGAGGAGGAGGGAGAGAGAGAGAGCGCACACACACACAATACGTCTCCTGACGTAACAAGGGTGAAAAAGGCAGTATTTATACATAGGTATCCCTTAAATTAAGAGAAGAGTGATGCTTAGAGATCCTCAAAGGGGGGAATGTGGGAATAAATTTAAGACACAGGAAAATACAAGGGTAACAGAGTATGTAATTTATTGAGAATCCCCCTCATACAGATCATACACTGGGGAGGGAACAGGAATTGTTAGAGAATAATCAGTAGGTGATGGGTAATATGGTGGTGTGTTTGTTGCAAAGCTACTGTCATCATCAGAGGAAAGAATAAACGGGCCCTCCACAGAGGTTATGGGAGACATATGAGCTTCAGTTTGAGTAGAACCATAAGCATAGGTTATAGCTAGAATGATATGATAAGCAGGAGGATGAGGAAACCCTGGGGGTACAGGTGAGAGCAGAGATGTTCCAGCTGCTGTAAAATCCACTACCAAATGTGCCAGCTGATGACGTAGATATTCACCCAGGCCTGAGAGATCAAGCAGCTGAGAGAGAGAAGGTCCAACTGAATGAGGATGTTGGTCAGATGGACAGCGATCAGAGAGAAAGAACAAATATGAGATAAAACAGTAGTGGTAACACTTAAAATATATCCACATTTATACATGTACAAGCAGATGCAAAAAGAATATAGGAAACAGGTATCAATACACTGCATGGAACGTGCATAAAGTTGAAAACACACTCACAAAATGTTTAAGAAAAAAGCACACACACACACATATACTCACAAGATGTTTAAGAAGCACCAAAAACATATAACAAGCTTAGGATTAGAGAGAAAATATGTGTAACAGTAAGCAATAATAAAAAATATATCTCACCCATAATGAAAGTATGGTAAAATATCCAAATTGTCCAGGACAACGGTGCGGTGAGATGCACACAGTTCGATTACTGGAAGTAGGTATGCCAGTGAGGGACTTTTTTTTTTTTTTTTTTAATACCAGAAAGAAAAACATGAAGATAAGGGGATATCCAATGGCTGAAATGGGTTTTAAGGGGATTCCAAAGTGAGAAAATTTGATTGTAATGAAAAACATTCTAAAAAAAAACATATTGGGATTTCAAACGAATGACATAACTGGTTATAACCTTATTATAAGACTGTATAAATAGGGCATTGAGTCTGTGCATAGATTCAGATCACTTTGTGACACTGATTGGATCTCATGTTGTTTTTTGAAGAATGAACTGGATTTTTGCTTCTCTTGTCCAACGTGTTCTAGATTCTTACGTTAAATTTTTGAATATGATCACTTATGGAAAAGGGTAATTAGCACAGCTAGTTGTTTTTGACATGACAGAGAAGTTTGAGGCAGTTCAAATAGGCTTTGTTTCAGGGTGTTAGCAAATGTGCAGACAAACCCTTAAAAGAAAAACATGTTTGTGTCTCTTTAAGCAGATAAACATTCTGTACTAATCTAAATAACATGACATTACCTTCTTAGGCATGTATCCTTGCACAGGCACAACATACAGGATGAAATAAAAGACAATTTCTCTCACATTTCCCAACTTTTTATCATTCTAAATGATAACTAAGACCCCCTGAAGGATAGAGAAATTACAGAGTAAGGCATCAAAATATCAGAACTTCAGAATCCTTTTACGTTTCAACTGAATTCGTCATAAACCAGTTATTTTAGAAGAATGCTAAGACTGTTTTTTCGGACATAAAAGTGCACTTGGTTTAAAGTAAACATATGAAGGATCTAAACAAATGGTAATTTTCTTAAAGAATAATCAGTTTACATAAGTCGTGAGATGGATGTTAACAGACCGTCATAATCAATATTGCTTGGTGGATCTGGCACCCAGTCAGGTTTAGGATACAAGTCAGGTTGGTCATCATAGGGATCGTAATCAGTCTTTGTCAACATCAGCGTTTGGTCATTAGTGATTGCTTTCAATGAGTATTTGAGACTGCTCAGAACAAGAGACACAATACAAGGCAAAATGAGCAAGACAAGAAGAATCATTGCACCTAATGGTAGACACACAGTTAATATCCATGAGCCCCATCCACCAAGTACAGATTTCAGCCAATCAAACCCCATCTTGCTAGTCTGCAGAGGGTTGCTTACTGCTGTGATCAATGATGTTAGTTAGGTTCTGGTGTGAATCAGGAACATAGATGCAGCAGGCAGTGTCAAGTAACTTACCTCCTTTTTCTGCCAATAATCTGTCTAATGCCAATCTGTGCTGGCTGACAGTGGTTCATAGCGCTACCAGCTCAATGTCAACTGATTCTAAGGCCTCCTCAGGTTTCATTAGCTACAGTCAATACTTGCCATGCCATTAAATTTACTGAACAAGGCGGCTGTCCCCCCTCCAGGCAATTGAGACCACCCAGTGGATACAGTTAGGTGGTAACTTTGGTACCATGTGGGCATCTCAGAGTCAATTGAACGTTTACGTCGCATATGAGTTACATTTCTGCCCTGTGGTGTTAATAAAGTGAGACTAGGGAGGGCAATCACTGGATAGCAACATCCCTGCCCCGTCGTTGGTAAAACATGGTAAGCATGTCTGCCGCATGCCCACAATGTGCTGGTCGAGTGGTATCGTGAAATTACATTTAATTGTGTGGTGTTCTTCCAGAGTATATCAAATCCTTCCTGTCCCATCATGAGTGTGATATTAGGTTTTACTAATGCATCTATGATGTCAAGGCTATGTCTTATTTGATGGCCATATGTTAGCTACATCATAGCTCCCGGGAAGATACTTTGATCTGTGGAGTTAATCATTGTATATGTTAGCGGAGCGATTTGCCATTTGAATGCTAAGTGATGGCAAATACAGCAGTCAGGCTCATAATTGAGGCTTTCCTTGTGTTTAAGAGCCAAGCCAAAGTCGTGTTTCCCCTCACACAACAAGAGTGTGCATTTAGGATGTAGAGGCTCTCGATGAGGGCCATCCAGAGAGGGCAATTACGTCCTCCTCATTGTCTTCTCTCTGTCTCTCTTGAACAGAGAGTTCAAGGGTGCTACTAGGCTGAGGGAAATTTACAGAAATGGCGATCAACAGACACATGTCAGAATAGAACTTTTCCTTTACACAATAATAACCCCTTGAGTCTGTTCCCACAACTGGATCTATTCTGACTGTCATGGAGCTCCCTGACCTAGGCAGCTTGGTTATTGTAAATTGGCTTCTGGAGAGCCTGTGGAGGCCCATACTAAGTGCCAATCTTGGATTCCACAGGGATAATTACATAGATACCAATCACGATACCGATCCCATCCAGCTCCCATTCCAAAGCCGGGATCACACGCTATAATGCCCTTGGTGCATTGTTAGGTCCCATGTGATTTTTTTTTTTTTTTTTTTTTTCCCACTACCAGTGGAAGAAATACGAGGGCTATGAGATATAGTAGAATAGCCATTATGTGTCTGTGTGACGTGAGGGCGTGTTATGTTATGCGGATAGCACCGTTGGCAGTGATTCTTATGACCAAAGGCAATGCAGAACGGTTTAAGAGGTGGCCAGTATCTGGGCATAGGTTATGGGTTTATGAGTTCACATCTAGGCTATAACAATAGTCAGTTAGAGAACTCTGAGCTCAGCTATGTGAGGTAACAAACTTTCGTTGTCTAAGTTGCCCCCTCTCCTCTAGCCATGTCGCTAGATAATATGCACGGACAAAATTTAGTCTATTTAACCATTATATGCCTGTGTCTGATGTCACCTCTTCTGTTCCCAGGTGCCTCACCCTTCCTTTCCTCAGTTGGCCTCCATTTGGTTGTGCTCTGGACAGTATTTTGCAAAATGTCCAACTTTTCCACAGATAAAACTTGTAAAATTGTATCTATAGGGGTTGCCACCTGGCCTTCCTCGTCCACATGCTTTTGGTTTTCCTCTCCACCCTGGTCCTCGTCCTTTTAATGTGGTTGTGTGCTGATGGCTTGCATCATGGTAAGAGAAGCTGTATGAAGGTCTCTTCCTTTCTTCTCTATCTTTCTTTCCTTTGCATCTTGTGGGAGCTTCTCTGTGTGGATTGCATATGATTCTACCGGACAGATTTGCAGTGTCCCAGGTGATGCACTGACATTTTACGAGAGCAGCAATTTCTGGTTTCATACCATTCATGAAGCCATTTCTGAGATGTGCTTCTCATGCCGTGACTGCAGCTGCTTGTCCATCTGCTAGTGCTATTGGCTTTTCCAATCCTGAATTTGCATCATGGACTTCAGTGACACAGTCTCTGAATCTTGCTGCTTGCACATTGCTATTTTTGTCATGTCCTTTCGCACAGGAAAGGTTTCAATTAGTCATTGTTGGAGAGCTGCAATCGCTCCTATGTAGGCTGCATTGTCATCCTGGGTCCAGTCTGGGTGTCTGAGTCTGATGTCATTCTCAGGGGAAACCTCGTAAGACCTTTGTCCAGTCACTACCTAGTTTTGTCATGAGGAGGCAAAGTAGTTAATTCGTGGTGGAGCTGAACTCTCTGTAAAAGATCAAAAGCTCATCGCTGAATCTTCGTCCTTCCACCTCGCGGACCGCTCGTAAGTGTGTCATGCAACTACAGATGTCCTCCAGAGTCCACAATCTGTGGACCAATTTAAGACCTGCTGCTCCAGCCTCTTCTAACATGGGAGCTTGCAATATACATACTGGTTTTGGGTGCCAGACAGTCTAAATAACCGTCAATTATAATTTATAATTTGGACATCACTCAGTGGGAAAAAAACAGTAGGCAACTAAAAATTCTCACAAAGTAAGATTATCACACTTTAATAGCAGTACTTCAATGGCGGTGATTTAGGCATTCAGGAGTTCGTGAATTTGAAAGCATGGGAAACTGGCAGTCAGAGTCTGCTTAACACGGAGTTCTTTACAGACAGTAACATCCAACGATTTAAGCATACTGGTTCTCCACAAAATTATTAAAAGAAAGGATCTCAAACCTGTGATGTGCCTCCGAACTCTCAAAGCTCCGCTCGCTTGTTGATTCACCTTGGCAGAATATTCCCAAAGTGTTCGCCAGCCTCCTGAATCAATATCCACAAGGTTATAATCCACAGTAAGAGCATTTGCCTGGTCCTTGGCAAACGCAAACCCCCTCAGTTCCACCATTGCCACCTGGCTCTCATTTCCGCGTCCCGCTTCCTCTCACCTAGTCACCTGTTATTTTTATTGCTTCTGAAGACCACACAATTCCCTTCATCTTTTTTTTCCCTTCTTTTGTACTGTTAAGATAGAAAAGTCTATATATAATATACTTCTATGTACCGATAAGGAGCAGTTTGAGGCAGTTCAAACAGGCTTTGTTTCAGGGTCTTAGTAAATGTGAAACCCTTAACAGAAAAACATGTTTGTGTCTCTGTAAGCAGATAAACATTCTGTACTAATGTAAATGACATGACATGACCTTCTCATGCATGCATCCTTGTGCAAGCACAACGTACAGCATGAAATAAAAACGATTTCTCTCACAAGGAGGAGCACACCAAATTTACCACATTAACCTCCTCAAAACATAGAGGGAAGCGGTGCCCATAGCTTTGCTGACAATAGTGCCTGAGAGAGAGGAGCTGGGACTGGAGGTAAACCTGAAAGCCAATGTGTTCTCGCTTCTCCCTGGTCTCACAAGGCTCATATAACACCATATTGTGACAACCTCAGGGGTGGTAGTATGCAGCCACCCATATCAGCTGCCCTAACACAAAAAAAATGTAGTGCACGATGAACTCAAGGCTATGCTCAACATGAAGGTAACAGAGGAATTCCACAATGACTGGAGCAGCATGGTGGTTTTGGTCCCCAAGGCCGATGGGAAGTGTTGTGGATAAAAAATGTCATAAAATAAACATAAGGGAGAAGAAGGAAAAACGGGCACCTTGACACGTAGAAGCGGGATTAGGCGGACATTGACAGATTGGAATTACGAGCAATTTAAGAGCAGTAATAGTCAAAAAAAAGTCAAAAAAGAAGTGTACGAGCTGAGGAGTGCTAAAACACACACACACACACACTCGTGCAGTCAAGGGCGGGCAAGTAGACACAACATACATAAACACACATGAATAACTTTAATAATATCTTATAGTGATAGAGAAACTCTATAAAAAACAGAATAGTAGCATATGCAGGACAGTAGAACTGTAATGATATTAAGAAGTTGGAAGTACAGTAAACCGCTTTTCAAGTAGTATAAATATATATAAAATAAGAAATATAGTGCAAATATGAAAATAAATTATAAATGAGAAGTACAGGAAAAAAAGGAAAATATAACTTACTCATGATTCAGATGGTGAAGATTCTCGTCTCGCAAGGAAAGCCTTAATTTTTAGAGAACCATGAAGAAAGCCAGTTATAAGGGTGGCTGCCACCCCCCTCGAGATAACGATAAGACCAAGGTCCCTCCCGGTTGTTTAGTCGTCTTGCTTACGTCATTTTTTTAACCTAGGGAAAAGAGAACCCTGGTTTTTGAAAACCTAGGTAAAAGAGTATCTTGGTTTTTGAAAACCTAGGTAAATAGAAACACTGGGTTTTTGTTTCCTGGGTTGTTGGAAATGCCTGGGTTCTGATTTTATGTGTAAAGTAAAACCCCCGGTTTCAATTCTATGGGTAAGTGAAATAGGCCTTTTCTGGAAACCTATGGGTTATCTAGTGTGTAAATACAGTATAAATACTGGAGCTTAAGCTCAGGGTATGGGGGATCACTTCTGAGAATTCTCATCGGTGTGGATCTCGTGTGGTGGAATGAAACAATAAAGCTGGACCCTTGCTTCTTCTCACTCACGGCTGGTGTATTTTTTCTATCTCCAACTGGTCTCAGAGGTAGATGTGAGTATTGGCTTCTAAGTTGAATTTTAAATGTTTTTGGGTAATAGGCTAAATTCGAGCCAACATTTGGCACCCCAGATGGGACTGGGCTAAGATCTATATGTCTGGAATCTCTCCCGTGGGACTTCGCTCTCTAAGCAACAGACAGGCCGTATAGGAAAAGGCATTGCAGACGCCTGTTATTTCAAAGCTCTGTTTTAGTGGTCTGTTGTTACGATGGAGAAGCCCCGGGGTGGGAAGAAAGACTAAGTGGGTCTCCAAAAGAACCTGGAGTGAGTGAGAAGAGGTAAGAGAGAAGTGTAGATTGTAGAATGTACTTTTATAATTGTAATAAAGAAATGGTATATGTGTTGTGTGAGTGAAAGTCCTGCAATACCGCTGGAGGAAGGGAAAAAAGGTAGAAAAAAGAGTCGAGAAATAGAGAAATACTCCAGGGCGGGGATAGAAAGCAGGTGGAAAATGAGGCCTCAGACACCAGATACCGGCTACTAGACTAGACTAGCAGTCTAGTGGCGGCTGCATTGGTGGGGACCCCTAATACCGCTGGAAAAGGATTAGATAAAAGATAGATAGATTAGATTCCAGGGCTGGATAGAGAGGGGAATAAATCCTGGGCCCAGGTCCGGGTCGTGCAATACAGCATGCCCGGTGTATGAATGGAATATGTACTAACAAATGTGTGTGCTTAAAATATATGTGCTTATAATATGTATAATATGAGTGTGGTGTGAGAGCGTGTAAGTTTTGGAGACAGGGAAAAAGTATTTATTAGTGCTCTGAACAAGAGAGCTCCATACATTTGACGCTTGATAAGATTTAGGGAAAAAGAAAAAAGGGGAAAAAAAAGGGAGAATAATAATAATTTTTTTTTTTTTGAAAAAGTTGTATTTAATTTATGTGACTGTAAGCTTCATACATGCGAGCTGGTGTGAAGGCGTTTTATATTCTGAGACCACAATGGTGTGTGGTGTGTATGTAATAACTAAATATGTGTAAGAGAGTGTGTGACACAATGTGTATATGAGTGTGCCGACGTTGTTGATAGAAAGGGGTGTATGTGTGTGTTCCTATCTGTTCTTATCTGCACAAGCAGGCCTGTCTTCTGTGTGGAAAGGAAAAAAGGAAAAGAAGAAAAATGTGTGTGTGTGCGCACTTCAGATTGAGCTGACTAATATAGAACAGTGTGAGATTTTTGTTTTTAAATTTGTTTTAATGTTTTGAATCTGATATGGACTTTCTGTGAGTCGAGTGTGACTGTGTGTATTATAACTTTATTGGTATCAATAACTGCTGTTTTAAAAACTGGAGGAGCATGCAAGAATTGTAAACAAACAAACAAAAAAAAAACATTTATTTTTTTTTGTTTTTAATATTTTAGGCATCTGTCAGACTGCCCATTGGGTGAATAAGAACTTCCAGACCAGTAATATATAACAAAATTGTTGAGAAATCAGGGAGTCAGTCCATTGGGACCTTTTCATTTATATTCCATAAATTATGAAGGTGTTGTTCAGTTAAATGACAAATAATAATACAATTTAATTTTTGTTTAATTACCCAAAATTGGGTAATGTTGAATAGGTAAATATTATGTCTAAGAATATTGTAAACATGTAAGAATTGTCTGTTGTGTGAGGCTGTGTGAATTACCTAAAGTTAAACTTAAAACTTATAAGAGTAATTGAATCATTTAACTTAATTAATTAATCATCATAAGTAAATTGAGTGTATGTACTTTGAGTGTATGTGAGTCCCTAGGGAGGCTGGCTGGGCCAAGTACCGACGGAAGGGAAAAGCGGGCATAAATCGGTACGAGATAGGCTAAGCAGGCGGGAACAACGGACAAGGTAGGAGGAAAACATTTGGCTGTGAGGCATAACTTAGTGGATTTAGGGGGTGTGTGCGGCCGACTTTAAGAGCTGAGAGGTGTGAGACACGACCAGAGTTATGGCTGAATGTAAGAAAAAGATGAGCCCGATAGAGAGGGTGATAAGCAAACACTGTACAGATGAGAAGGACATTAGACATTATTGTAAAAAATGGAGTGAGAAGACTAGTGGTGAGTGGAAATGGCCCGAGGAAGGTACTTTTGATGAACAGCTATGCCAGATAATGAAAGAGAGATTAGCTGTATGGAATGAACAGAAAAAAGGCTTGAGAGTGAGGGAGAAATGTGTGAAGACAGAGAAGATAGTGGACTGGTTTGTGGAGGCAGGGAAAGAAGAGAAGGAGAAGGATAGGCGGCAGAGAGAACGAAAAGAGGCGGTGATACGGAAGAAAGAAGAAAGGGAAGCAAGCCTAGGAAAAAAGATAAAAGAAGCCATTCAGGAGGAATTGGCCGAGGCCCCGCCCTCATATAATCCTCAGTACCGCCCTCCAGTGAGACCTGTCGGAAGTGCCCCACCCGCCGGGCTCTACATGATGCAAGACCTGGAAGACAGAGAAGATGAATGGAAGGAAACTGAGGTGGACATAAAGGGAACATTCACCGGATACCAAAGAATGAGGCATCGCATGCGGGAGGATGAAGAACGTATCAAAATGGAAGGAGCTGCCGGATACGAGGATAGAACCCCGGTCGAGAACGAAAGCCCACGGCTGGACCTCCCACAGGTAGGCAACAAGGAGAGGGACAGGGAACTACAGGAGTATATGAAAAACTGGACCCGCACTCCGGGGTGGCCGGAGCACAGGGAGATTCCCCCCAGCACTAGCACCCCGAGGCCAGGGTCACGGCCGATGGTGCACAAGCACAAAGACAAGGAACTGGAGGAAATACAGGAGCAGGAGGGGCATGGGACCAGGGGCAATCAAGAAAGTTGTCGGAGCGAGAGAGGGCACGAGGGTGGAAACGGAGCACGAGGGGCTCCACATACCAAAGGAGGAGGAAAAAGTGAGCCGAGAGACAATGTGGGGCGGATGGTCCGTATAGAGGGGGATGTGGTGCTCTCCCCATATGCTGTCGAGGAGGATAAGGAATTGGAGGGCAGGATTCGACGGCTAGAGGACGGGATATCATACGGCGTGGGTAAAATGGATGAATTGAAAAATCTCGCAGGTCAAGCGTTCCAAATGGCGACTGCTGTGAAAAATAAGTATGCGCACAAGCCGCGTTTGGGAGAGTCAAAATCACAAAGGTCGGGAAGAGCACTGAACCAGTCAGCAGGAAAACATGTGAAAAGCCTGAGTAAGGCCTCAAAAGTCCTAATATATCACCAGCAGAAGAAGAAGCAAGTAAGTTCAGACATGGAACTGGACGACCAAGTGGGGACTGAGAGCGAGGGGACTGAAACAGACAACGAAGGAAAAGTTGAACAAGACGTCAATGAGGAGGAGGACTTGGACGATTTGAAGCTTAGAGGAGCTAGAACACTACGGAACAGGGAAAGCCTGAGGCCCCCAGTGAGATTCGAACCTGGTGTCACAGCGTGCTTGGCGCATGCCCGCTCCCAGTCGGAGCCCAGCCTTACTCAGATGCCCCTCATGGTTAAAGGAAAAGCCCTACATTATGCACCCTGGAGTTTCATGGACCTAACGGGCCTGATCCAACGATTACCCAACATGTGTGAAGGGGGGCAGAAATGGATTACACAGTTTGAGGAAAAAACATCAGGACAGCACCTGGCGATAGGCGATATCAAAGCCATTCTCTGCCAAACAGTGGGCAAGGGACGGGCTGAAGAAATTTTCGATGGGGCAGAACACAGGGATTTGATAGACGACCCCAAGGCTGATGCCATCCCGTTTGGCCTATACCGACAAGAAATATGGGATGCTGTGAGGAGTATGTATCCGGCTAAGATGGACCCTGGGAAGCTTGAAAATATAAAACTGAAAGACGAAGAAAACGTGATAACCTTCATACAAAAGTTTCAAGATAAATGGAGGGATGAAACGGGTGCCAAATGGGACGATTCAGTGGCAAGTGTGGGACTGTTCAAACTGTTATTGAAGAAGGCTCTCCCTGGGGAGGTACAGAAGAAGTTAGAGGAAGTGGTGGGGCTCAACGCAATGGAATGGGCTTCATTTCTGGCACATGTGACCCATCACGTGGAGCAACACAGGAAGCTGAAAAAAGAAGCTAAAGATGCCACTAAAACCCTAATGAGCCAACTCTATAAAGCACAGCTCGGCGAACTGACCAGGACTAAACAGGAAGAGAAGGAACGGAGGAGGGAGCACATTAAACAAGCAGCAGTGATGGTGCCCCATACACAAGCGTCAGCCCCAGCACAGGCTGACCCTATGCTGTTGGCCAAGGGATACCAAACCCACCCACAACAGCAAGTCCCACACATAACTACTATGCTGCACCCCGACCAGATGGATTACATATATCATATGAGGGCCCCCATGCACCCGGGAATGCCACCTGCCTGGGGGAGGGGACGAGGATACGGACGGGGTCGAGTTTTGACAAGGCCAAATATGGCAACTGAAGGGTGTTGGGGATGCGGTGATCCTAGCCACTTCAGGAGAAATTGTCCACGTGTCCCACGACCAACTTGGGGAGACCGCGTGGATAGGGCTGAAAGAAGAGGTCAGGTGCTTGGACCGAGAGCACCGGAGAGCTATGGAATGCCACCTCGGTGCCAACCGCTACCCCCAGTACCCCAAGGTGGCCCCATGTATGGCCCCTATGGGGAGCCGGGACCCAGCCAGAGTTGAGGAGGCCGAGAGAAGCCCGGGGGGGAGCTCATGCAGTCCGTCACCACACTGCATCCAGAACAAGAGCCAACTGTTACAGTGACGATCGGAAACACCTTGCAAGCACCTTTTATGATCGACACTGGAGCTACATATTCAAGTATAGGGAAAGAAGGTTCACAGCTCCCCCTCACCTGTAAGGCTATTCAAACTATGGGCTTCTCAGGAAAAATACAGACCTTACGATTCACCGAGCCTCAAGAACTATCTCTGGATGGTGTGACAATACAAGCACCACTGTTATATTCGCCAGGAGCGCCTGTTAACTTACTGGGACGTGATGCCCTGTGTAAGTTGGGAGCTCAGATACAGTGCGAAGCGACTGGGATTTGGGTGACGTTCCCCAAATCAATATCCACACAATTCTTACTGTTGCACGAGCCACCTAGCACCGCCCGTAATGTGAGGATGGTATACTGGCTAGAGATGTCCGATCCAGCTAACTCGGAACTCTGGCACAGATACGCAGAATGGAAACCATGGTTACAGTACATGCGGCCCGATTGCACCGAAGTGGAGGCCCCTTTATATTGCACTATTAAAAATGATGACGGTGGACGAGACCAGGAATATGCTCAGCTTTGGGAGGACATGGAACAGGGACAAGTAATGGACATTAAAACCATGGAAATAATAAGCGGCCCACAGGGAGTGGCGGCTATTATAAAGCTCCCAGATAGAATCGCTAACTGGTATCAGCTGGAAGGGACAGCGCCCCATGTCACACTCATGGTCACCAAAGGCCTGGAACGGGAAGAGGTAGAGCCAATGATAGGGCAGGCAAAAGAAGTACAAGAGTGGAAGCCAACTACCAATCCATCCTTGCACAAGTCGCCTGATGGAAAGTTTGTGCGAATCTCAGTAACAGCAGTTGATACCGCCGTGGCCACTAGTGTCTGCATATGCACGAACACGGACCGGAGTGGTTTACAAATGGCAGTTAAGGCAGCAAAAGATCAGGACAATGAGGAAATACTGAAAACTATTCCAGAACAGCTATGGACAAAACATCCGACCGACGTAGGGTTGGTTAAATCCGCCGACCTAGCTCAGATTAAGGTAAAAGAGAATGCAAGGTTGCCCTACCAGAAACAGTATCCGTTGTCAGTGCAGGCTAGAGAAGGCATACGGCCCACAATACACGGATTGGTAGAGGCCGGAGTTCTAATCTCCACGCGAAGTCAGTGCAATACCCCCATTTTTCCAGTTAGAAAACCTGACTCAGAGAAGTGGAGGCTAGTACATGATTTGCGTGCTATTAACCAAATTGTGATACCGGAAACACCAGTAGTGCCAGACCCACACACCCTATTGTCGAACATTCCAGAAGGGACCAAATGGTATACTGTCATAGATTTATGCTCAGCATTTTTTAGCGTGCCACTGCACCCAGACTCACAGCATTTGTTTGCTTTCACATACGAAGGGCAGCAGTACACATACACTAGACTTCCGCAGGGATACTGTGAAAGCCCATCCATATTTAATCAGGTACTGGCTCAAGACCTCTCAGCCCTGGAGTGCCGTAGCACCATCTTGCAATATGTCGACGACCTTTTGATTTGTAGTGCGTCTAAAGAGCAATGCCAGCACGACTCTCTAAAGGTTCTAAGAATGTTGGCCGAAAATGGCCACAAAGTAAGTAAAGAAAAGTTGCAATTTTGTAGACAAAAGGTGGAATACCTAGGTCGTGTGTTAGAGGGAGAAAGCCGTACTATAGCACCAAAGCATGTAGAGGCCATACGCAAGGCCCCACAGCCAACCACCGTGCGACAGATGTTGGCATTTCTAGGAATGGCGGGGTTCAGTCGTCCATGGATATGTGAGTTCGCGCTAAGGGTCCAACCATTACGGGATATGATTAAGGCAGCAGACCAATCACAGCCAAATGCCCCCCTCGTCTGGACTCCTGAAGCTCTAGCTGCGCTCGCAGATATTAAAATGGCCTTAATGACCGCTCCTGCATTGGCTAACCCAGATTATAGCAAACCTTTTCACCTCTATGTATCCGAAAGAAAGGGGTACGCATCGGCCGTCCTAACTCAGCAGCAACAAGGGATGGGAAAACAGGCCATCTCCTATTACAGCACGGCTCTTGATAACGTGGAAAAAGGGATGCCCCCTGTTATCGGTCTTTGGCAGCGGCCGCATTTGCATATCAGAAAGCGTCCTCAATCACCATGGGGCACCCAGTTACATTATATACGACCCATGCACTGCATGCGCTCCTAACGAGTCAGACCTTTGTGATAACGAACTCCCGTCGAACAGGATATGACTCCATTCTGTCAGCCCCGGAGCTCACCATAGAACGGTGCACCACGGTGAATCCGGCCGATAAACTGGTAACCCGGATAGATGGTGTACCCCATGAGTGCGTAGCAGTATCAGAGATATTTTTGAAAGCGCGTTCAGATTTGGAGAACTGCCCTATTGATAATGCTAAGCATACGTATTTTGTGGACGGTTCCTGTTATCGTACTAATACGGGCAATAAGGCTGGGTTGGCAGTAGTAGAAGCACGACGAAACCCGGCGACGTTTGAGGTAGTGATGAGTGTTCCGCTCCCCCAACCCTGCTCGGCCCAGCTAGCTGAACTACGGGCGTTGACAGCTGCATGTAATTTGGGCCGTAATGAGAGTTGCAATATATATACGGACTCAGCCTATGCTCATGGAGTCTGCCATGTGTTTGGACCAATCTGGGCTCAAAGGGGATTCCAGCGGGCAGATGGGACCGCCGTGACCCACGGGGAGGCGATTTCAGATTTACTATATGCTATGACATTGCCCGCAAAATTAGCTGTAGTGAAATGCAGGGCACATAGGACCGATGACTCCTTTATCACTAAAGGAAACTCACTGGCGGATGAGGCAGCTAAGAAAGCTGCCGTAGGGCCGGGGCAGATGATGGCCCTAACTCAGCCTGGGGAAAGTCCGATGCGGCATCCGCAGGTAGACAATGTGGCCCACTTGGTGGAGCTGCAGAACACCGCAGGTGTGGCTGAAGTATCGGCGTGGATAAAACGGGGGGCGAGAAAAGAGGCGGGTACTGGATTGTGGCGCAGCATAGAAGGATTGTGTATAGCCCCAGCCAGTTACCTCCCGCTCTTGATCAAAGAAGCCCATGGCTTGGATCATGCCCATAGAACCGAAACTATCCGAAAAATCCGTCAGGAATGGTGGTCCCCATTTCTGGCCAGTATGGTGGACTATGCGTTGAATAGATGTGAAGTGTGTATCAAGAACAATGTGCGAAAGAACTTCACTGCTCCTTTAGGACATATTCCCCCGCCGACAGGGCCATTCCGGCATATAATGATGGATTATGTAGACATGGGAGCAGACAACCGGAAAGAAGGGAAGCGCTACATTCTAGTAGTAGTAGACCGCTTCAGCAGGTGGGTGGAAGCAACTGCAACTTCCAAGGAAGATGCAAGGACCGCGGCTAAATTTTTATGTCGCGAAGTCATTCCCCGGTTCGGTATTCCAGATTTTCTGAGTTCGGACAACGGTACCCACTTTGTGAATAACGTCATTGACAATGTGGCATCTGCCTTGGGGATAGATCATAAGCTAGGATGTGTGTATCATCCTCAATCCCAGGGCATGGTAGAACGAGTGAATGGTACCCTAGTTAATAAACTGGCAAAAATATGCGAGAGCTCTCGCCTGAACTGGGTACAGGCCTTACCACTGGCCTTGATGAAGATGCGTTCTCAGACCAATCGTATGACGCACTTGACTCCTCATGAAATGCTTACTGGGCGCCCAATGCCTATGGCATTCACCCGAGGTCCATACACAGGGCCGTCTTTGGCACAATTGGAGGACGAAATGCAGGATTATGTGCGAACCCTCACCAAAATCCATAGACATTTGTATTCACAGGTTCGTGAGGCAGTCCATGGAGAGAGCGAGGTACGGGAGGACGTGCGCCTAGTGGCACCGGGGGACCAGGTATACATTCGTGTTTTCAAGAGAAAGAGCCCCCTTGCGGGACGTCGGGAAGGACCATTCACCGTGGTCGCTGCAACCCCCACGGCTGTGAAAGTAGAGGGGAGGAATTACTGGTATCACTTGAACCACTGCAGCAGCGCCGAACCAGGTAAGGGACCGCTACTGCAAGACACTACCGACGAACAACCATCGACCTCAAGACTAGACAGTACAAGGAAGCCCACTGGGGCAGTGGTGTTCACTGATAGTGACAGTGATTCGGGTGCATCCCTGAGCCCTGCCTACGGCACTCGAGCCCAGAACAAGCGGCGAGCTGTGGAAAAACTCGATAGACTGTCTCAGTCTGATGCCAGTAGCCTCACCGTTCTCACGCCCCAAATAGAAGTGACGGGTGTAGTTATCTGCCCACAGGAAGTTGTAACCCCAGCAACGGAGGATTTTCTGTCTACATTCGCCACTCTCTGTCAGGACCTTGACGACACCGCTTTGCCTCTGAGCCTAATCAACTCAGATACGCTACAGTCTCTAGCAGCACAGTTGAACTTACCCGAGCTTACTCCTGAACGTCAGTCTCCGCATGAATCCTTGCGCACTCCCCTACCCCCGGTTCCGGAGGGGACCGGTGGAACAAGCTCCACAGAATAGTAGCACATATGTGGGTAAACTGATTTTTACAGCAGGGCTAATAGTACTCTTTTTCCTTTTCTACGACCCAATGTTTAAAAGAAATGCCCTGGATTCCTATCGTACATTACACCCACTAGCGACTGCTACTTCCCGCACAGCCCTCTATCCTCGTATTAGGCGTGTTCGATCCTGGACGGCCCCTGGCTCCACTATAGGTTCCCGTAGCTCGATGTGCGCGTTAGCTCTCCTTAGACTCGCCCATGAAGAGTCCCTGATTGGGAGAAGTCCCTATTTGGCCTCATTCACTTTCTCCCCAGCTCGGTCTGTGGAGATTCGCGTAGGACATCTTAGAATTACTGGTAGGGCACGGACGAGTAGGTGCTCCTTCGAGCTGCCCACGATTGGCCCCCTGTGGCTACCGTTCCTTTGCTCGGCTACGGCATGTTCTTACCATGATAGTACAGGGTCACCCTTCGCATCCCGGGCTCTCCACCCCCTCCTCATTGCCCCGATGTCAACTCCGCTCGCACATAAATTAATGAAATTACAATATTATTCAATCTCTACCGCTAACACTTCGCTCACGGAGGAGCAGAGTAACATGTACATGGCATGGATGGTCCACACTGCTCGATCTGTGACGGATCGCTCGTGTCTCGTATGTCATGATCGTAGCCTCACCCCCCATTTTATGCTGCCTATGGGGAACCTCAAAGAATGTCTCACCAACCCCTATTCTGTTGATTTTTTGTGTCCTACTGTGTGCCTCCTTGGGGCCCTTTCGGCTGATTTTGGCCCATCGTGGATGCACAATGCAAGCTCCTCATGCCTGTTTCACCCTGTAACCACTCAAGTGTCGACTTTTGTCCGCGTCCAACCATCTCTGCCCTCGTTCTTTCCCATCTGCCTCTGCTCCTCTGTTGGCGTATATCCTGTGGGAAATATGTCTGCCCGATGTAATGTCTCCCTGTTCGCTAATGATTTGCAAATTGAAACCCCCTCTGTTTGTGATTCACCCCCATGCACCCCCAACGTGGTAATTCCCCTACCTGATCTTAGTGGTGGTACTGTTCCCCTTGCGGATGTGTTCTGGTTTTGCGGGGGCCAACGTGTACGCCAGACCTTGCCTGCGGAGTGGCAGGGATGCTGCGCCCCGGTTAGGTTGGATGGTAAGACCCGTGTTTTGTTGGTGGCTGACCGACCGTCATCCGGCCGGTCCCGTTCACGCCGCGACGTGGCCCAATGGACTCAGTATGTCCGTGACGCTGATGCAGCGAACTATTCTGACTGGGCTGCTGATGAGACCGTCCATCTTGACTTTGGGGGTACCCCCGTTGGCGTTCCTGCTCGCTACAGAGCCATGGAGGCCGTTGGCAGTGGTGTAGCGTCTATTTTGCTCCCGGCCGTGCAGATCAACCGCAACGTGGCATGGATTAATTACATGTGGTACAACGAGCAACGCTTCATTAACTACTCGCTGAGTGCTCTCGGACTGGTCCGTGATCAGCTCCATGCCACTTCCCTCATGGCTGCTCAGAACTGTTTTGTCCTGGACCAGATGCGGGCCCCGGAGGAAGGTGTCTGTACAATGATTGGTCCCGAGTGCTGTGCTGCAATCCCTTTGCACACTGGTTCTGAGGGAGCCCTCTCCAAGGTCCTGGGCCAACTACAAGCCCTCCAGACGGAGCAAGCGGCTAACTCCGGCTTTGGGTCTAGTCTCCGCCTCCCGCCGTGGCTCTCCTGGTTTCTTTCTGGAGATTGGACTGCTACCCTGACCCGCTTGGGAGCGTCCCTGTTCGTCCTCCTTCTCCTTATGGCTCTGGTGGCCTGCTGTGTGATCCCCTGCTCACGGCGGATGGTGATGTCCCCAGCCTCCTTTTCTGGCCAGTATGTTGTTAAGGGTGAGGCGTTACCGCCTCAACGGGGGGTGGTGATTGAGACCATGCGACGGGGGTCAATGAGCAGCGACAGCAGCGACAGACAGGGGTCAATGAGCAGTGACAGCAGCAACACCAGCGTCTACGAGAACATGAGACGGGACATGAGCCAGGACTGATGGGAAAGGGGGCGCAAGGACCCGTTTGTACAAGGTAGTGGCAAGGTAATGGGCCTATCCGAGACAAACGGGACCTATTGGTGTTTTCTATATGTTCATTTGTGTTGCAGATCTACTGAACCCTGAGGGGTGAGAAGAAGATGTGATGATCCATACCCTGGGTGTAAGTGCTAGCCTAACCTCTCCCCAAAGGGTGGTTCTCTACAGTACGTAAAGTGCTTGAGCCGAAGACAACTGGAATACAGAGGGATACTGCCGATAGAGACTGTTATGCCGAGTGTTATAAAATGCTGTGATATGTGACATGACATGTAATGTGATGGGCAAAAAAGTGTGACGCAATCAGGCACAGAAAAGTATAATGGTGCTGCTGAGCACATGGTGCTGGCAGGGTGGGAATTTTTCCTCGTAAGAGGTTTTTTCGCCCACCCCTGACTGCGAAAGACTGGGGTTTGGTTTTTGAGGGGAAGCAAGAATCTGCAGGTCCCGACAAATACAAAACTGTGGGCTGACAGGCCTAGTTGAGAAAGATAGGGACGTGTAGATCAAGTAGTTAGTTACTGTAGTGTACTCATACGTATGGCAGTAGTAGTAGTAATAAATGATTAGGGGAACTCAGTTAATCTTATAATCGATGTAGGCAAACAAACGTATAATCAAGGTAGTTAAATTCGAAATGAGATATATATATACATAGTTAAAAGGAGAAGTAAGTTAAGGGTTAAGAGTTATGGCTAGGTACATCTACACATGTCCGGCGCAAAGTGGATGTAGGGGGGTCCTAAGGCCCATTCTCCAGCTGCCAATCTACTATGAGACCCCAGGGCGCACAACACTAGCACGTCTCCCACCAGGTCTACAAAGCCTCCTCAGCTCCTGTTCGGATCAGTGTTGCGTAGAAGTGGTTAATGTAAGGGACCCATTGGATTACGGGGACGACGGGCGCAGGGATTATGGCCTTGTTAGAGTAATCCTCCGACAGCTAGCGGGGGACGGCCATGGGGTGCGGCAGAACCAGTTCCTCCACAGATACCCGCTTAATTAAGGTAGTGTATGAGGCTTCACAGCCTCAGAGGGGGAAATGTTGTGGATAAAAAATGTCATAAAATAAACATAAGGGAGAAGAAGGAAAAACGGGCACCTTGACACGTAGAAGCGGGATTAGGCGGACATTGACAGATTGGAATTACGAGCAATTTAAGAGCAGTAATAGTCAAAAAAAAGTCAAAAAAGAAGTGTACGAGCTGAGGAGTGCTAAAACACACACACACACACTCGTGCAGTCAAGGGCGGGCAAGTAGACACAACATACATAAACACACATGAATAACTTTAATAATATCTTATAGTGATAGAGAAACTCTATAAAAAACAGAATAGTAGCATATGCAGGACAGTAGAACTGTAATGATATTAAGAAGTTGGAAGTACAGTAAACCGCTTTTCAAGTAGTATAAATATATATAAAATAAGAAATATAGTGCAAATATGAAAATAAATTATAAATGAGAAGTACAGGAAAAAAAGGAAAATATAACTTACTCATGATTCAGATGGTGAAGATTCTCGTCTCGCAAGGAAAGCCTTAATTTTTAGAGAACCATGAAGAAAGCCAGTTATAAGGGTGGCTGCCCCCCCCCTCGAGATAACGATAAGACCAAGGTCCCTCCCGGTTGTTTAGTCGTCTTGCTTACGTCATTTTTTTAACCTAGGGAAATAGGAATCCTGGCTTTTGAAAACCTAGGTAAAAGAGAACCCTGGTTTTTGAAAACCTAGGTAAAAGAGTATCTTGGTTTTTGAAAACCTAGGTAAATAGAAACACTGGGTTTTTGTTTCCTGGGTTGTTGGAAATGCCTGGGTTCTGATTTTATGTGTAAAGTAAAACCCCCGGTTTCAATTCTATGGGTAAGTGAAATAGGCCTTTTCTGGAAACCTATGGGTTATCTAGTGTGTAAATACAGTATAAATACTGGAGCTTAAGCTCAGGGTATGGGGGATCACTTCTGAGAATTCTCATCGGTGTGGATCTCGTGTGGTGGAATGAAACAATAAAGCTGGTCCCTTGCTTCTTCTCACTCACGGCTGGTGTATTTTTTCTATCTCCAACTGGTCTCAGAGGTAGATGTGAGTATTGGCTTCTAAGTTGAATTTTAAATGTTTTTGGGTAATAGGCTAAATTCGAGCCAACAGAAGATTTGATACTATGTGGATTTTAGTCAACACTGTCAACACAGTGTCTAAACTCGACGCATACCCACTGCATCACACAGACGGACTGCTCGATCGGTTAGGTGCGGCTCGATTTTACTCGACAAGGGATATTATCAGATCCCTTTAATTCCCATGTCCCATGAATAAACAGCCTTTTCCACTCCATTTGGGTTAAACCAATTCGTGACCCTTCCTTTCGGGTTGTTTGGGGTGCCCGCAACGTTCCAGCGGCTCATGGACAAAGTGCTCTGTCTGAACATGGCCTATGTCATGGCTTATTTATATGATATTATTATCTATAGTAATGATTGGCCACGACACATGCAGCACGTAAGAGCGGTCCTGGGTCATGGGCAGGTGTGTCCCCAAATTAATAAGACCACAGCGATTGCGACCTGCCCAAAACCCAAGACCAAAAAGATGGTGAGGCAGTTTCTGGTGTTGGCTGGTTATTATTGTAGGTTTGTGCCTAATTATTCGGATGTCACCAGCCCGCTGACTGATCTCACTGAAAAGGAGGCACCAGACCCAGTCCAGTGGACAGAGCTGTGCCAACAGGCATTCACTCAAGTAAAAGCTACACTGTGTGGTGGACCACTCCTACATTCTCCTAACTTCTCTCTCCCTTTTATTTTGCAGACGGATGCATCGGACAGGTGGTTGGGGTCTGTATTGTCCCAGGTAGTGAAGGGGGTGGAGCGCCCCATGCTGCATGTCAGCTGTAAGCTCTATAGGCAAGAGATGAAGTACAGCACGATAGAGAAGGAGTGCCTGGCTATCGAATGGGTGGTACTCACCCTCCAATACTATCTGCTGGAAAGGGCCTTCACCCTCTGTTCAGACCACACCCACATCCAGTGGCTCCATCACATGAAAGATAACTCACTGGTGTCTGGCACTTCAGCCGTTAAAGTTCAAGGTGGTCCACGGCCTGAGGGCGCAGATAGCTGTAGCAGATTTCCTCTCTTGGGGGTCATTAGCAGGCCAGATGGCTCCTCGGCCTGAGTTGGTTGGTGGGGCATGTGGAGGTGGTGGTGTGGACGAGCGCCGGTTTGTGAATGGAAGGTGGAGCCAGAGAAGGCGAGTGGTAAGGAGGGCACACCTGTGGGGCTAATGAATGCTCTCTGTTTCAGTCAGACAAGGTGGGGATAAAAGAGAGAGAGACATGTGACTCGAGAGAGAGCACAATGACCAGGGTGAGCTGAGCGTGTGTGTGTGTGTGTGTGTGTGTGTGTGTGTGTGTGTGTGTGTGTGTGTGTGACAATGAGAATAAACTTAGATTGAAATGAAAAAATAATAATAAAAATCACAGGAGTATTAATTCTGCCTCTGTCTTCCTTCTCCTTGTCCCACCTGTCAGCGTATCACATAAGTAAAATGCATTTTAAAATAAATCATGTATTTGTGCAGCTGCCAGGGGCGTAACCTGGCCTGGGCAATTGGGGCAGTAACCCCAAGGATTTTGTCTTTAGCCCTGAATAACTGAAGCAGGATTTTGCAAATATGAACACCAAACAGGCTTTTTTTTCAGGTCTCTTACTGGACAAGCCGTTAAACAGATTTTTTCTGTACCAGATCACACCACCTTTTCTGCTGATCTTAATAATTTCTATGCCCCTTTTGATACCTCTGATTTTTCAGCAGAGTGTGACAGCCTTTTGGATTCTTTGCCCTCTCAAGAACTGGATTATGAGTCCCTTCTAAGCAGGATGTCTATTTCCAGCTTATTAGGTGCAAACTGAATAAGACTCCCAAGCCAGATGGAATTCCAGGTCTGGTCTTGAAAAACTCCACTCTGGAATTAACCCCCATTCTTCATTCTCTTTTTCTTCGATCATTTTGAACTTCAACAATACCAGTCACATGGAAAACCTCAGTTGTTATTCCTGTTCCCAAAAAATCTCAACCTACAGAGTTAAATCACTACAGTCCGGTATCATTAACTTTGATCATAATGAATTGTTTTGAGAAAATGGTTCAAAACATTATGCTTCCAAATATTTCACCCTTTTTGGATTGCCTCCAATTTGCATATAAGCAGAAGAAAGGTACAGAGGATGCCCTGGTTTGTCTCTTGCTCTGTCTACTTCAACACCTGGATATTCCTGGAAATTATGCCAGACTTCTTTTCATTGACTTTAGCTCTGCCTTTCACTCAATTCAGCATCATCAGGTAATCAAGAAACTACAGTGTCTGCAAGTTCCATCACCACGAGTACACTGGATTTATAATTTCCTTTCTAAAAGACCACAAGTGGTAAAGGTGGACAATGCCATCGGCCATTATTGTTCTTAACACTGACACCCCTCAAGGGTGTGTACTTAGTCCACTTCTTTATATTCTCTATACAAAGTCCAGTCACCACCACTCATTACTTTAAATATGATACTAAAAATCTTGCATTGGTTAGTACGGGTGCCCTGAGATGGACTGGCACCCTGTCCAGGGTGTACCCTGCCTTGTGCCCGATGCTGCCTGGGATAGGCTCCAGGTTCCCCGTGACCCTGAAAAGGAGTAAGCGGTAGAAGATGGATGGATGGATGGATGGATGGATGGATGGTTAATACGGACATTGATTCTTTTTGGGACTATCAACTCTCCATAGCACATTTTAATACATGGTTTATGAAAACTTTCTCCACCTTAATATCACAAAGACTAATGAACTGGTTTGTAGCTCTTCCAAAACAATAACCCATCCTTCCAGTATTATCATTAACGGAGAGATGGTTGAAAGGGTGGAGCATTTCAGATATCTGGAGATTGGATAAACATCTCAACTTCATCCAGCACACTCTAGGTATTTACAAGTGCTGTCAACAGAGACTTACAGTTGTTCATAAACTTAAATATCTGTCTGTTCAGCTTAGTCTGCTTCTTCTTCTGTATCAAAGTATTATTGAGCCGGTTCTTATGTATGGTGCCATTTGTTTTTTTCCATATGCTAACAGTTACTAATAAAAACAAACTCTTGAAGATAATTTAACGAGAAAAGTTATTGGTATTCCTAATTTATCGGACTGTGTCATCTCATATCCTTTATCAGTATTTCAACCCCCTTCCTTCTGGTCACAGGTATAAACTACCCATGGGTATACGAGCGTTAAGCACAGGTAATCAGCCATTGTTATACAATCTAATGCTCTGGCATTTGTTGTATGATCCTGATGTTTTCTTTTTGTCCCCTTCTCCCCTCTATGTCTGTGATTGTTTTTGATGGTTAATATGTATGGTGTTATGTTGTGTTTTTGTTTTTCTACGCACCCACGGTGGAAACAAATTTCCTCTCTGAGGACAAATAAAATTATCTATCTATCTATAATTCTTCACTTGGAGTGGTTTGTCACTACGTAACTGAACGTCACTAAAAAAAAAAGAAGGCGGTGTTGTAATTTTATATCTTCAGTGAACCGAGGTGAGACCAATCAGACAGGGTTTACAGGAATATATATGGAAATACTCGTGTCTTATTGGTTGACAGGTCAGTAGTGTGAGGAAAAATGGATATATGGCGATTTTTTTAGTACAGGGGTTGAAACTAAAACAGTAACATCCTCTCATGCTGAGCAGGAAAACAAGGTTTATAAATGTCTGAGTTCCAGTTTAAGTGAGCATGAGCAGAGCATAAGGAAAGATAATGTACTTTGCATGGCACTGTAACAGCTAAACCAATGCAATAATAGCTTAGTTGTTCCTCCCCTTGGCTAGCCTAGTTAGAAAAGTTTTATATTTTATCGATCTGGTAGTCCTAGGAACAATGACAACCCCCGAGGCAAGTTTTATGATAAATCCAACTTTTTCTGATCACATTGACACTGCTAAAATTACTGAAAGAACTATGAGTTTAAAGTAGTCACTTTGTAGTGTATACTTGTAGGTTTGATGGTTTTGAAAGTAACTTGAAAGTAAAGTACTTAGTGATCTGATTACTTTTTACATGCAGTAATCAGTAATGCCATCAAATTTCAAATTTTAAAGTTCATTATGGATCTAAATCTACCTCCACATACAGATTTCTGTCAAGTTACTTTGTGAAAATGTACTCCCAAAGTACTCCACTATCAGAAAGACACTACGCAAAAATGGCATCCATGAAAGAGTGGTGAGGCAAAAACCAATGCTAACCCAGAAAAACATTAAGGATCATCTGAATTTTGCCTATACACACCGTAATGATCCTCAAACCTTTTGGGAGAGTGTTCTGACGGATGAGTCAAAAGTGGAACTGTTTTTAAGACAGGGGTCTCGTTACATCCAGCATAAACCAAACACAGAATTCCACAAAAAGAACATCATACCTACGGTCAGGCATGGTGGTGGAAGTGTGATGGTGTGAGGATACTTTGCTGCTTGGTCTGGGCAGCTTGCAGTAATTGAGGGAAATTTGAATTCTGCTCTCTACCAGAAAATCATGAAGGAGAATGTCTGGTCTTCAGTCCCTAAATTGAAACTTGAGCACAACTGGATTATGCAGCATAGGAGTAGGTCCACCTTATAATACTTTTTCACAACACTGTACAATAAATAAAATTGAATAGAATTCAATTGACCCATCCACGGTTAGCCTCAGCAAGAGCAATTAATCTGTCTTTGTGGAATTTGGAGTATGTTGTTCCCATGTATGCATGTGTTTCTTCCTCCAACTACTCAAAATCATGCTGGTATGTGGATAGGCTATGTTAAAATTGCCCTTATGTGTGAATGTGTGTGCATGTAATGTAATGGACTTGGTCCCTTAGTAGGTGCTTTGTGTCCAGTGTCTCCCGGATAGGCTCTGGACTCTGACCAGAAAAAAGCAATAACTGAAAATGAATGAATATTATATGGATGTTGTTTATGACACTGGCCTTCTGAACCACAGGCAGTGTAGTGTAAAAATATAAAAGGAACAATAGAACTCTAGCCTTGGCTTCTCTTTCTAACTGCTCGTTTATCTTCCTTTGTACCATTATCTTGACTGCTTCCAGACTGCTTGCTTGGCTAATTGTAGGCGATCTGGGCAAAACACTAATTACCAGAGGCGAAAAGCCAATTACCTGAGGCAAAAAACTAACGAGAGAGGCTGATATTATCAGTGTAAACATCTGAGCACAGTGCTATGCATTTGTTTTTAAAGGGGTACTGTCTATCTGCCTCTATGTGATATTATACCTTTGGGTCATCAATACATACTAGTATATTGACTATGTATGACAGGTTTTTTATTTTGTATTTTTAAGTCAATGTCAGTAATAACAATGTGTCCTACTAAGGTGCACGTACTGGTAAATATGTATTTCTATTTCTAACAGGCACAAACAGATATGAGAATTTTAACTCTAGATGACATTGCAATAGCCGCTGAAAATCTGAGTGGCTACCTTCTGTAGCAGGTGGATTTCATTGTTTTATGTCAATGACAAGCTTTCTCGGTTTTGCAGCTGCAGGCCCCAAACTCTTAATCAAGTTTTGGAGTGTCCGAAGAAACAGTGTGCAGGAAGTTTTAAAGTCAAACTGTTTTCTACTGCATCTCCTCCCTCTGTTCAAAGAAAAGGACAAAGACAAATGAGAAAATTAGAAGCTCTAAATCTGAACATATGTTTTGAAAGAAGGGAAAAAGAAGGAAAAAATTATTTCCATAGTTATGCTCAGCTTTTCCTTCTGCAGTATTTGATGAGGATGTAAGATGCATCCTTTTCTCATAACGTCATTATCACATCCTGATTTTATTATATTTTGTGTCCAGTGCTCAAATTATTCTTCTTCATCTTCATCTTTTATTATTATTATTATTAGTAGTAGTAGTAGTAGTAGTAGTAGTAGTATTACCTACACTCTGTGTTCCCAATTAATTTTTGTACTTAAGGTGACAATTATGAGCCTTTTTGTTCTTCCAACTGACTTATACACAATATGTTTTCATCCACTCAAAATATCACACACATTATACAAGCTATAATAACTTTCTAGTATCATATCACAACTAACCAGGGACTCCGATTCCCAGAATACACCTCAGCCTACTAACATGGCTGCCACAGACTACAACTCCCAACCCAGCACACAGACACATTCACCATCTCGGGAGTCCTAATCACACACACCTGTTGACTATTACACACCCAAAGTCACCACCCATTATAAGAGACTTTTCATTTACAAAGAGTTTGTGAACTATATGCTCAGTAGTTTGTTGTTGTTTTTTTTTTTTGTCTCTGTCGATAAAAAGCTGTTGTTTATTATTGTGTCTCTGGTTTTTGATTGTTTGTTCTAGATTCCCCTTTACTGCCCATCCTTATCCAGTCTGTTTGTCTGATCGCCTGACCTTTGCCTGACTACTGTTTATGATTTTGCTCTGCAATTTGGTTTTTGATATTTCATTAATGCCATCATACCTGTAATTGCTTCCATTTGATCCTCCATTACATGAAATCTAGTTCCAAGCTTTTGCTTTTCATGAGTCATCTTAGACTTAGTATGAAATACCATATCCTAAGGTGTTCAGGAGCACAACAAAAATAATTTTTCACACAATACAGTAATTTATGCTGATTCTGAGTGACCGAGTCAGAGAGAAATAATAGCATGGTTTTAAGCCTTTGGGTTACTGAAAATTGAGGTTGCAATTTCAAATACCAGCACAACCAAGCTGCCACTGCTCGGTCCTGGAGCATGGCCTTAAAAAAATATATATATATATATATACCCCCCCCTACAAGCATTGCTCTACTATGGCTGACCCTTTTCTCTGACAACTTTCTTCCAAGCTGGGTTGTATGAACCAAAGAAATGTGCTGAGTTTTTCCATTTGGAGATAATGGCTCTTACTATGGTGCTTTGGAGTCCCAAAGCCTTTGAAGTAGCTTTGTAACCCTTCCCAGACTGATGAATTTCAATCAACTTTTTCCACATCATTTCTTGAATTTCTTTCAATTTTGGCATAGTGTGTTACTGGGTAAGTCCTTTTAACCAACTTCATGCTGTTGAAAAAAATCTATTTAAATATTGATTTGAATGAACTGTGTTTGCAGTAATCAGGCCTGGTTCTGTCTAGTCCAGCTGAACCCCAATATGGCAAACAAATGTTCACACAGGCCCAGTTGATATTGGATAATGTTTTTGCTTCATTAGATAACATTATCATTTAAAAACTGCATTTTGTGTTTACTCACTTTGTTTTATCTTAGATTTTGTTTTAGAACAATAGTATGAGCTATACGCAAGAACAGATAAACTCAGGGTGGGACAAATACTTTTTCACAGCACTGTACCTTAGCAGAATATAAAGCTGAATCAAAAAGTAAGACAAAAACAGCCAAGTTGTTACAATTCACAATTGCAAAGACATATGGGGGTATAATTATATGTGTTTATGCACAAAATACAGTTCTAAAGTTCTATAATTGATGCTTTAACTGCAAATCAAACTGTGGTGGCGGGGGCATGGTCAAGCATCAGCTGTGTATGGACTGGGGCAGATCAAGCTGGCAGGTAATAATCTGTGTCATATTAGTCTGAGTTTATTCAAGTTTTTTTGTGCTTTGAGAGCCTTCCGCAACCCGAGAGAGAGATAGAGTGAGAGTCTGCATGGCAGAGCTTGTGACACACTTACCACAACAAGAAGTATGAAGTTGAACCTGATAAAATGAAAGCTACAAGATTTTGTTTTATGTTGAGTTTGAAAATGTACTGAAAAGTGTAGTCTAAATGAATGTGAGCCTGGAGCTCAGTCAAGATTCTGCTTGTCTCTCATGGCTTCCTCCACACCCTCACACACTGGGGTTCTACACTGGTGCTGAAACCCAGGATTTGAGGTAAACTCTGACCCCACCATGGAAGCCTCCCCATTAGTCAAGATCATCAGGTCCATTGCTGTCCTCCACCAAACCCATCAAGCGCTCCTTGAACTGCACCATGAGCAGCAGCTGTGTCTCAAAGCCTTCATGCAGGTGCAAGCCAAGAGCCAGAGGGCACGCCAGAAGCTGGAGTATTCCAGTGTCCAGAGAGCAGTTCTGCAGCATGTAGGCCGGACACCTGAGAAGCACTGCTGACATTTCCGGTCGATGCAGCTCCCCAAAGTCAGCTGCCCCTTCACCTATGTGCTACAGCTGACTCCTGTTGCCAGTGGTTGGTGGCAGAGGTGTGGGATGAGGAATGGTTCATCAAGCTGGTCGTACTGGAGCAGTTCATTGGCTGACTCCAGAATGGAGTCAAGGATAAAACACTAAACCATCTCATGGCCCATTTCTATTGGCCGGACATTTGCAGCGATGTTTGCCAGTGGTGTGAGGCATGTCGCAAATGTCAGCTGGTGAATCCGCTGGCCACCCCAAAAGCACCACTGCACCCCCTTCCATTAATCGAGGTAATCTTCAAAAGAATTGTTCTGGACCTTGTTGGGCCTTTAGAAAGGTGCATGCAATGTTTATGCATGCAGTGTTTATGTAGGTTGTTTATGCAACACGATATCCAGAAGCAGTGACTCTGTGCAACACGTATTGTTGTGGAGATCTTTCATGTTATCTCCGATGATTGTGAAAGAAATCCCGACTGAGCAGGGTACTATGTTTATGTCATGGACACTTCGCAAGCTTGACGATTTGCTGGGGATTAAATTAATTTGCACCAGCATTTCCCATCTGCAGATGGGATGGGCTAGTCGAATGATTTAATCAAATGCTTTAAAACATGATTTGTAAGATCGTTCATTATAAGCAGAAGTGTCTTGGGCCCGTGATATTTGCAGTACGAGAGGTCCCACATGCCTCCATGGGGTTTCCCTATTCAAATGATTGTATAGGTGCAAGCCTCACGGCATCTTAGACAACAATATAGAAAATTGGGAGGAGGGAACTTCTAATAGCAAAAATGAGAGAAAATTCAATATGTTCTTACCTGAGAGCAAAACTCTAACATTGGGACAATTAACAGAGGAGAATATGCTACAGGTGCAAGAAAGTCAATCCCAGCTGGATAACAGGGTATACGGTGTATACCCATGTCGAGCTCTAGATTACTTGCAAAGTGGCAAGGACACACAGCGAGTCAGAGAAGTCGACTATGATGTTAGGCAAATGGATAGAGCAATGCACTTCAAGTATAGACCGTGGGGAGAGGTGGTTCCTTTGGCTGTGGAGTTTGAAAGTGCACTGAAACATAAGCCCAGAGCTCAGTTAAGATTCAGTTTTCAATAGAATGCTGACTCCTGGAAAAACTGGGAGTCAGGTGCATGTACACATTGAATGGGAATGTACACTGAACATGCATATACACAAACATTTACACACTGATTCCCATCTAGAGGCAAGTTAGCATAACCAGTACACCTACCTTTTTTGTGCATTTTTGCTAGGTGGGAGGAAACCCATGCACACATTGGAGAGAACATGCAAGATGGGCCTGTGAGGCAACCAGGCTACCCATTGCACTACCATGCTGCCCCATGTGTTTCAAAGGTAACTATAAATAATATTTTCTTCTGTAATAGGATAAATGCAATACAAGACCACTTTGCTCTTCTGCATTAAATGCTATACAAATCCAGGGCCATGCAGAGACCTTTAGAGGGGCACATGCTCAAATGTAAGATGAGGCACATTGATTTTAAACACTAGCTATAAAGTGTTAGCTATTACAAACTACAGAAACCAATAATTAAGCCACATCATAGTATATGGTTACATAGACTTTTAGCAAATTCTATTTTCATAATTATATTTAAATTACTGGTGCATGTGTGTTATGCTTCTCTTTTTAATTAAGCTTGGGGATGCATTACTTCTAGAAAAAACACAGCTTTTGCTTCTTTTTGAGGTAATTTTGTACTAACTACACAAAGAAAAATAAATATTAATGCCTTAAATAATGAAAGACAATATTACATGGATAATTCAACTTTACATTGAAAATTGAACTAAACACAACTTAGCTTTGTTTCAGTACTGTGTTGAATCATATTGTATATTGATTAAATATAATATTGAATCAAATTATAGTTACACATTTTATATCTAAACAGATACACAGATCAGCCATAAAATTAAAAGCACCTGCCTAATATTGTGCCACAAAAACAGCTCTGAACCATCTAGGCATGGACTCCACAAGACCTCTGATGGTGTGTTGTGGTATCTGGCATCAAGACATTAGCTCACTTTCTGCCTAATATATCCCACCCCTTTAGAGGTGCCATTGTAATGAAATAATCAATTTTATTCGCTTCACCTGCAGTAGTTTTAATGTTATGGCTGATTGATATGGTTGGCTGTAGTACTGTATGTGTCCAAACTAACTTAGCAAACAATCAAAGCTGGCTCTATATAGGTAGGTCAGACTAAATAAGTGTAATGCTACATTGTGTACAGTTGAGACTATGGTCATTTTACTTTGATATGATTATGATAACAAAGGAGGGATTATGATCAGTACAGACGCATTCCTTGAACCAGGAAAACAGCAACTGGATAAGAACAGTAAAAAGTTGGTTGTTATACCGGTTGAAAACGTTGGCTGTTATACCAGTAGGTTACTCTTGCATTTTCCCAAATATAGAGACCTTAGACTTATCTGTACATTTACCCTGTAAAAAGTAGAGCTGGACTGATCTGTGTTTTATGAGGCCAACGAAGATGGGGGCCAAGTACTGTGAAACGCGTGCAAAGACTCCAAACATGTTTTCAATTGATTTACTGCCAATTAAAACAATTGCTGGAACTAACTCTTGTTAAGCTTTTGTGACCAAAATGCTTTAAATATTTTTTTAATTTAAATGTTATTGCAATGAACTCACAACCAGGCCTAATGCAATCTTATTTTGTATTAAACATGATGCATGTAGCTCTGCATGCAAAAAAAAAAAAGCAGCAAAATAAAAATGAACATTTTTAATTAAAACACTAGGCCTATTTTAAAACAGGCCTATAGGGCTCACTCTTAGTTAATAACTGAAGATTGTTTTTCTGATTAGTAACATTTCAGCTTTCTGACACAACATTCATTTCCTCTTCTAACTCAAAATATTTGAAGAGCACTAGATTTTGTTTTGCTGTCCATGTTTATGGCATGAACAAGAAGGCAGGCTCAAGCAGATTTGACAAGAGCAGGAAACAGTCCTTGTCATTTTGCCAGGAATTAGAACTCATCAGTAGCATTGGCTTGATCTGAGACATATCCTGTATTGTGAAAAACTGCCAGACTAATGACATGTTTCACATCAGCAAACTTTTCATTGTCACTTCAGCACACATATCAAAATTTGGCTGACTTGTTCTACATCTCTGATCAGCTTGCTGTTTCAACCAGACAAAAGATATCAATCAATCACATACTTAAGCCACATACAAAAAAAGGCAGATCTGTCCTATGGCTGATCGGTTATCTCTTTATTAAGAGTATAGGTCAAATCAGAACATTTATAAATCATAATAATCCAACGAATAATCAGGTTGCATATTAACCTCATGCAACTGCATTAATCGCAACATGCTTTTCATGGCAGCATTCAAGACAAGTGCACTCTACACCATCCAGTCCTGCAGCCTGGACCTGCAATTGTGCTATGGAAACTAACCCCGTAGTGCACATCTCAATCCCAAGATGCCTAAAGCAGTGTGGGGAAGTTCGTATGAGAAATTCATTTCCTCAAAAGCATAATAGGAATAGGTAACACACCTCACAAAGCAGTACATGAGAGTACATATGAACAGAGAAAAATGTAATTATAAGCAAATAGACATGGTCCAAGACTGCCTGCAGAGGTGGGAAGACAATGAGAAGAGCTGATTCAGAGATAAATTAGCAGTATTAAGTACTCCTTTTTTTTTTTTTTTTTTCTTTTTTCTTCTTTCAGTGAAGACGGATGACTAGCCTCAGGATATAATCTCCTTGCCTGTTGTCCCTCATTGGACTTGCAAATATTGGCTCTGTGAACCTGTGACATAAATGCATTCAATTAATGTAGAGATCGTCTTTGGAGTGGAATTTTACCAAGGATGTATGTATGGGCACAGATATGTGCACACACTTGCGCATCCACACACACACACATATCTTTCTAACAAATACCTACATACTATAACTATGCAGCACACACAGTCATGTGAGAAAATAAGTACACCCAATGGAAATTGTTGGCTTTTTTGTCATATTTGGACAACCAAACATTTGATCCTCTTTGATACAGTGCCTATTAATAAAGTTGATACACTCTACTAAATGACATTTATTTGTAATAAATTTTCACAATTTAAATTAACAAAAAACAGATCAGTCACATGTAAAAAGTAAATACTCCCCTACATTTATCACACCTTTAAATCCATAAAATTAGAATCAGGTGTTCAAGAGTGGGTGCCAGTGATTAGGAAAATAATCTAGAAATGGCGCCAATTTCAAATGACTGCCAATTTGACCAGGACTGGTCGCCCCAGCAAATTCAGTCCAAGAGCAGACTGTCTGATGCAAAAAGAAGTCTCCAAGAACCCCAAAATTTCATCCAGGATCTGCTAGTAAGTCTGTTGGTGTCAAAGTGCATGCTTCTACAATCCGAAAGAGATTGCACAAATTTGACCTGCACGGGAGGTGTATCAGGAAAAAGCCTTTGCAAGACTATGACGCGACAAACAATCTTTCCAGCCTAAGTCAAAAAACTTCAGAGAATGAGGGCTTGTAGATAAAAAAAAAAAAAAATCGAAGTCAGAAAGTAATCAAACTTTATTGAAACATCAAAGTGAGACAGTCTGCAGAAAGTCTAAATTATGCAAACACACACAGCCCTTTTTATACTTTTCGCCACAATGTACTCATCTTAGGCAGGGTTTTGCCTTTCCTCATTAAAAACAGACCAATCTTCTTCGCCATAATTAATTATTTGTGTCTATATGTTAGGTTAAATTTGTGGAGCATGCGCAGTTATTTGTTTTTCTTGAAAAGGTTTTATGAGGACAAGGTTTCTTTTGAAAAAAAAAAAAAGGTTTCACTAAGACAGAGTCTTTTGGTTTTTGTTTCTCTCTGACCAACACTCCCTTCTTATGTCTCAATGAGTTTCTGTCTGTTTCTATCTGCTGTCCTACCTGATATCTACCGCCCTTCCTGAAGCCCTATCCTAACTCATTAACTAGTATCCAGCCTTATTTACTTACAAAAGCAGTTTTCAGTTTCAAAACAGTTGTGAATATCTTATGAGAATTTATTGCTGTGCAGAAAGGTGCGGGCTGATACAGAAAAACAATTATTGTACAGTAAGACAGAATTCATCTAACTCAATACACACTTAGAATATAACTTGATCAAAAAGTGTTCTATGAGTTTAGATTATGCTTCTAAATATTGATTATACATATAGATTATGCTTGTTAACTAATATTGATTATTAGATTATGCTTAAGTAATGATTCTAAATGTTGGTTAGACATACTGATTATACTTCAAAATATTTTCTATAACTGCAGTTTGCCAATGAGCATGTATGCATAATGTGCGCTCTGGACAGACGAATCAAAAGATAGACTTCCTTTGGCCACAGTAACAGCAGACGTTTTTAATGCAGACCAAAGACAACTTTTCAGCAGAAACACCTCATACTGTACATGGAAGTGTGGTCAAAAATTCCAGCAAGCATGGTGGACAATTATGTAAAATGCCTACAAGAAGTTATTTCTGCTAAAGGGATATAATACCAACTTCTGAGGCCAAGGATGTATGTACTTTTTCCACTGAAGAATATCACATCTATTGATAAAAGTTAATTTTACTTGTGGTTTTGTTCAAGTATATTAACTTTATTAATAGGCACTGTTTCAAATGTTTGCTTGTCCAAATATGTCAAAAAGCCAACAATTTCCACAAGATGTACTTATGCTTTGACATTACTTTATACTGAACTATGCAAAAAAAATATATAATAATAAATTTTGTGCCAAAGGTTTTAAATAAAATAATTAAATTTGCAAGCAAAATATTATCAAAGTGTAAAAAAAATCATTTGCAAATGCAAGAAATGAGAATCAAATCAAAATACATTTTCAAAAAGATTACTTTTTTGAAGATTAATTTTGCTTTCTTTTTTTTCTATTTGTTGATTTTTCTAATGCAGTTTTTTTTGTTTCTTGAATTCTCCTTCTGGAATTTTTCTTTTTGCTTCTGCCATATATATATATATTTTTGCTTCTGGCTCTTGGCACTTGGCAAAAATGTGATAATTCCTCATGAATCTAAACATAATTTCAAAATTCTCAATATGAAGAAATTTACTCTAGAATTTCTTAGAATAATGTCCCTGTGAGCATGGCATTTGAGATGGCATTTTATATGAAAATAAGTGTAATGTATTATAATATATGTATTACTATAATGAGATAATGGTGTAGGAATTTGGCAGAAAGTGTCATTTGCCTACATCTGACAGTCTCAATGCCATGTTCACAGGCCCATTATTACCAAACCAAACAGTTAAATTTCTTCATATTGAGATCATACATTACACTTATTTTCATATGAAATTGTCAGATTTTTGGGACATTTTAAGAAAGAGGACTAATGGTGAAAGAAATTGTGTGTTATTAGTGTACTTCATTGCATCATCTACAGGTGTGAGATCATAAGACCTGAACCTTTTAAGGTGGATGTCACGATACCTGCTGGAGACAAGCTGGAGACAAAGAACAGGGAGCACTGTAATAGGAAGCCTTTACAGTGTTCCGGCACCCCAGCATATCTCTCTGGTGTAGGCAGACCTGAATGTGCGCAGCTGGCGCGACCTGAACTTGTGCAGCCAGTGCAGGCTGGGAAAACGCTGGGGCGGTCTGAAGGGGATGCATAGCTGTAGCAGACGGAAAAGCGGCAACATTCAGCTGTGATACTTCCTCTTGTAAATGTGATATCTGGTCCTGCTGCACCACGATTGCGCGATTCTGTTCATAAATCCTGTGTTGCCTCTTGGGGGTGTCTGGTGCCTCCATAGTGGGCGAAGTACTCTATCACAATACCTGCTGGAGACAAGCGTGGACGGGCAGGGTGGCGTGTACAGAAGCAACATAAGGGGAAACACAGGAAACAGGCAAAAGTCAGGTGATCAGGCGAACAATCCAAATGAGACGGAGCAGGGAATCATAATTATAAATAACAGGCAGGAAAGTACAAGAACCAAGAAAATCTAGATGAAAGCTAAAGGCTTAATAACACAACTAAGTCATGAGAACTGAACGTTTACTTCGCGAGGGCGTGAAGGTGAACGAGGCCTTTTATAACTTATGAGCCGCACAAGTGTTGGTGATCAATACTCAGGCATACTTGAGCGCGGGCATGGCCTGGAAGTGTAGTTCTTGTCCATCATGTTTGTAAGCAGCACCGCTGTCTAAGTATTGTGGCCGCGAGTTCGCCGTGGCATAACAGAGCCCCCTCCAAAGGGCTCATTCCAGGAGCCGAATCCCTCCAAGGCCTCCCTCTCCTCTGGGGTCCCGGCCTCTCTGGATGAGCCACATGGAAGTCTCTGTGTCGACTCATATCCAGGATGTCCTGGACTGGGATCCAGCATTGTTCCTCTGGGCCATACCCCTCCCAGTCTACCAGGTATTCGAGTTTGCCCCTCCTACGTCTGGAGTTCAGGATTTCGTGGACGCGGAAGGCTGGGCGGCCTTCAATCTCTAGTGGTTCCAATGGGTGGTCCTCCGGCACCGACGTGGCCAAGTGGCCCGTTATCACTGGTTTGAGGAGTGAAACATGGAATGACAGGGCAATGCGACTGTGCTTCAGTATGTCCAGGTGGTATGTCACCTCATTGATTTACTTCATGACTCGGAAGGGGCCAATGTACTTAAGCTGGAGCTTCTTGCTCGGGAGGTGTGACTTTAAATCTCTGGTGGACAGCCACACTCTATTCCCTGGTTGATAATTGGGGTGATCCCTCTGGCGTCGGTCTGCCTTTCGTTTGGCAATGTGGGAGGCCTGCACTAGCCGTTGGTGGGCGGGTTCTCAGACCTGTTCACTCTGGTGGAACTACTCATCTACCGCAGGTGAGTCAGTGGGGGAGGCATTCCAGGGGAATAATGGTGGCTGAAATGACACACTGAAATGGGGTTAACTGGGTTGCAGAATGCCGTAGTGAATTCTGTGCATATTCCGCCCATGGCAAGAAGTGGCTCCAGTCTCCTGGATTGGTGGCACAGAAGGTTCAGAGGGACCGTATGACCTCCTGGTTAGCCCGTTCTGCCTGGCCGTTAGCCTGGGGGTGGTACCCTGACGTGAGGTTAACAGTGACCCCCAACTTCTCCATAAAACTGGCCCAGATGCGAGATGTAAATCGGGGACCCCTGTCACTCACGATCTCCTCGGGTATGCCGAAGTATCGAAACACATGTTGGAACAGTAATTTGGCTGTGGTTAAGGCGGAGGGAATGTCCACTAGCGGAATGAGGCTCAGGGACTTAGAGAACCGATCAAAGGTTACTAGTATCACAGCATTACCCTGTGACTCGGGTAGGTCCATTATGAAGTCCAGGGCCAGGTGGGACCACGGGCAGTCAGGCGTGGGTAGCAGTACCAACCTCCTGGCAGGTAGAGCATGCGGCACCTTGGACTGAGCGCACGTAGAGCATGAGGATACAATGTGCTGTACCTCTCCAGGCATATGGGGCCAACAATACTTCTCTGCTAACAGATGGTAAGTGCGGCGGGCTCCTGGATGACCCGTCGCTAGTGTCGTGTGGGCCCATGTGACGAGTTCCTGATGGTACCTCTTCGGAACGAACTGCTTCCTCGGAGGACAGGCTGCCGGGATACATGACCTGAGAATACAGGCTAAGGCTCGATCTAGGGACCACTCCAGGGCCCCTACGATACAGGACGGGGGCAAGATATACCCTTCCTGGTCCTCCCGCCACTCTGGGGAGTGTATGAGAGACAGGGCATCGGCTTTTGTGTTCCTTGTTCAGGGCCAATAGGACAGAGTAAACTGGAACCAGGAGAAGAACAGGGACCAGTGGGCCTGGTGGGGCATGAGACGTTTGGCGGTTCTCAGATACTCTAAGTTCTTGTGGTCAGTGTAGATAACAAATGGATGTGCGGTTCCCTCCAGCCAGTGTCTCCACTCCTCTAGGGCTAACTTAACCGCCAGAAGTTCTCGGTTCCCTACATCATAGTTGCATTCAGCGGATGACAGTTTCCGAGAAAAGAATGCTACGGGATGCAACTTTGGCTTGTCTCCGAATCTCTGAGACAGGATGGCCCCCACTCCCGCCTCAAACGCATCAACCTCTATGACGAACGGCCTGGAGGGATCTGGGTGCCTGAGGATGGGAGCTGTGATAAAGGCCCACTTAAGTTTCTCTAGAGCCTCCTGGGCACTTGGGGTCCAGAGGAGTCGACTCTCAGGAAGGATATCAGGGGTTGTGCCACCTTTAGTACCGGATAAATTGTCGATAAAAAAAATTGCGAAGCCAAGGAAACATTGCAACTCCCTCACGGTTCGAGGAGTGGGCCATGCTTGAGTTTTGCGCTGGTCCATGGCGACTCCCTTCGGGCTAATGATATAACCGAGAAATGAGATTGTGTGTTGGTGGAACTCACACTTCTCGGCTTTCATATAGAGCTGGTATCGCAATAGACGATGCAAGACCTGCCGGATATGTTCGACGTGTTCCTCTAGGGATGTCGAATATACCAGAATGTCATCGATATAGGCGATGACTAACCTCCCCAGCATGTCCCTCAGGACGTCATTGATTAAGTTCTGGAACAGTGAGGGAGCGTTAGCGAGCCCATACGGCATGACCAAGTATTCATAGTGTCCGGAGGTAGTACTGAAGGCTGTTTTCCACTCGTCCCCCTCCCTAATGCGTATCAGACTGTATGCACTACGCAAGTCCAGCTTTGTAAAAATGGTCACGGACCATAGCTGTTCCAAGGCTGAGGGAACGAGAGGCAGGGGATATCTGTATTTCACTGTCACCTGGTTGAGTCCCTGATAATCTATACATGGGCGAAGGCCCCCTCCTTTCTTCTCCACAAAGAAGAAGCTGGCCAACACGGGAGACGTGGAGGGTCGAATGTACCCCTGCTGGAGAGCCTCCTGGATGTATTCCTCCATGGCCCACTGTTCAGCTTGAGAGAGCAGGTACACATGGCCCCGAGGTGGACTGGCCCCGGGTAGGATGTCAATGGCACAGTCGTAGGGTCGGTGAGGTGGAAGGTTACTGGCTCTCTCCTTACTGAACACCTCCTGGAGGTCACTATATTCAGGGGGGACCTTAACCAGGACATGGGACAGGAGGCTCTCTACCATTGTCGTGGCCACAGGGACCATAGGGCCCCTCAGACAATTGTGTAAGCAATACGGGGACCAGTGGGTAATTTGTTGGTCCGCCCAAGAGATTTGGGTGTTGTGCAGCGCTAGCCAGGGTAGGCCGAGAATGACGGGATGTCTGGTGGAAACAGTAAGGTATAAAATAATGGTTTCATGGTGGAGGGTGCTGACTTGGATGTTAATGGGCCCTGTGCTGTTGGATATCACTCCTCCACCGATGGGGGACCCGTCTATGGATTGCAGTTCTTGAGGTTGGGGCATTCCACCATAGCCCATGCCAGAGAGCGTACGGTGAGCAACTCCATGAAATAAGTCAGCTTGCGGGCCTCCGGCATGTCCGCGTGACTCTCAAAGAACAGGGAGCACTGTAATAGGAAGCCTTTACAGTGCTCCGGCACCCCAGCATATCTCTCTGGTGTAGGCAGACCTGAATGTGCGCAGCTGGTGCGACCTGAACGTGCGCAGCCAGTGCGGGCTGGGAAAACGCTGGGGCGGTCTGAAGGGGATGCATAGCTGTAGCAGACGGAAAAGCGGCAACATTCAGATGTGATACTTCCTCTTGTAAATGTGATATCTGGTCCTGCTGCACCACGATTGTGCGATTCTGTTCATAAATCCTGTGTTGCCTCTTGGGAGTGTCTGCTGCCTCCATAGTGGGCGAAGTAATCTGTCACAATACCTGCTGGTGACAAGCGCGGACGAGCAGGGTGGCGTGTACAGAAGCGTGTAAGAGGAAACACAGGAAACAAAAGTCAGGCGATCAGACAAACAATCCAAATGAGATAGAGCAGGGAATTGTAATCATAAATAACAGGCAGGAAAGTAAAAGAACCAGGAAAATCTAGACGAAAGCTAAAGGCTTGGTAACACAACTAAGTCTCGAGATCTGAGCGTTTACTTCGCGAGGGCGTGAACGTTAACGAGGCCTTTTATAACTTATGAGCCACACAGGTGTTGGTGATCAATACTCAGGCAAACTTGAGCGCAGGCATGGCCTGGAAGTGTAGTCCTTGTCCACTATGTTTGTAAGCGGCGCCATCATCTAAGTATTGCGGCCGCAAGTTCGCCGTGGCGTAACAGTGGAACAGAAAATCCCATTAAGAAGCCAACTTTAGCCGTGTACCTGGTTATCTTTTTAATCAGCTACTTAACTGACACATTTATGATAAAGAAATATGTTCAAATGCAAAACAAATCCCCAAACAACTCAGTAGCTACTCATAATATTTTTTGTCAGCTATTTAATGCAGAATTTAATGGTATTTAATAAAATGTTCCATTTGCACTCAGCTCATTTTGTTATGCTATGTTAGAGGCAGCTCCACTGTTAATGGAGTGGGTAAAGCTAGCTTTCAGAGCACCTCCCACTCCAAAATCAATTGACTAATAGATATATAGGGTCTTCTTCTGAGACCCACCCCCTGTAAAATTGTGGCAATAGTAAGAAGCAAAAAAGGACTGCAGCAGCAAAATAAATTCCAGAAGCAGAAGAGTGATTCTAAAAGCAAATGTGGATTTTATTTTATTTGAAACTTTTGGCACAAAATTAACTCAATACTAATTGAATATAACATAATAGAATCGGTTAGTAAATATGGTTTATATATTTAATATATTATTAAATGATATATTTATCTTTATTTATTTATTTATTTGTTTGTTTGTTTGTTTGTTTGTTTGTCTTTCTGTTACCCTCCTCTCACACACCAATCATTGTCTCAGCATCACAAACTTGTCCGAATCTCATACACAATCTACTACTGATGTCTGCACTCTTAATTTTATTTGTTTAGAATTTACTATGTTTATACTATATATTTATATTGTAGCAATAGTGTGTGGCTAGTATTAGGGTTTGTCTAGTGTTATGGGTTGCCTAAGATTAAAATTTGCCTAAGGTTGGGGTTGGATAACAGTTAAGGTTGAGCTAAAGCTATTTATTTATTTACTTACTTTGCTTAGGGCTGAGGTGTTAGAATAGGGTTAATTCTTCCCTATAGTCAGGGTTAGGTTTAGCTATGGATTTTGGTTGGGTAGGTTTAGTATTGAGCTATATGTAGGGTTGGCTATCCTAAATGATAGATCGACAGACAGACATACAGACTGCATGTCTGGTGTTACCATCACTGAATTCTCCAAAACAACCATGTCAGGTTTTCAGAGATGTTTGGAACATCTTACCAGTTAATTTCCTTTTAAAACTATGTGAATTGGGAAGAGCAATACAAAGTGCACAAAAAACAGAAATAGAAATAAAAAATAGACCAAACAGAAATTGTTACCAATCATGGTTACCGTATAGAGCAGGCTTTAGTGACAGCTCTTTCACCTTGCTTATCAGAGAAAATGTTCCCTTCACCCTGATTGAATGACTGATCTCAGCTGGTGACAGAACACCAGCGTGTGGGTATGGGTCTGTGTGTTGCCAAAATTGCCAGAAGACCAATGCCTGAGGGAGAAAGAGAATGTATTAGAGAATAGGGGAAAGAGAGAGTGTGTTTGGAGAGGTTGTAACAAGTATGATTAATATTCTGAGAGAGATGGTGAGAAGAGCATTATACATGCATGTAGACCCAGACAAAATATTCAAATAAGAAAAAAAAAATCTAAGCTCATATTCGATGAAGTACAAGAATAATAATGCATTTGCAAAGCTAGGAATTATTTGCTTGAGGGACGTGAGAGAGGGTGAAATGGAATGAGAGAAAAGAGAAAATTCAATTTAATTTCAATTCAGTTCAGTAAGCTTAATTGTTACAGTATTGCCAAAGCATTGAAATGATAATGTTGCAGGTGTCTGTGAGCTCATGAATGCAGAATAGGGCAGATAGCACTTTCCTTCAAGTGTGTTATGTATTGGTGTGTGTGTGTGTGTGTGTGTGTGTGTGTGTGTGTGTGTGTGTGTGTGTGTGTGTGTGTGTGTGTGTGTGTGAAAGGGTGAATGAGACAGTGTAAAGCACTTTGGATAAAAAGCACTATATAAGTGCAGACCATTTAAAAATGTCAAAAAAGCCTAAAATGGTACCTTTTTTACTATGAAGAGTATATGTAACATTTGATCATACAACAATTTTTAAGATAATGAACACACAAACATATTCATTGATTTTGGCAGAGGTCAGCCAAAGTTAGGTGTTTTGTCCAAGCCCTTTAGTTTCCCCCAAAAAACCACATCTTGGAAACACATGCAGCAATATGATGAAGAGGCAAACAGAGATGGCTACTTGTCTGAATTGATTTGATGTTCATGGGTTCCATTAATTTTTTTATTGAGCCTTGGGTGCCACAGAGACTTTTTTTGTCTGAGTAGATATTTATCGACAGCATGTGGAACGTAATTAGGACTTCACAACACATTAAAAAAAGACTTCTGGCTTAAAAAATCACTGAGCTCGTCAATTATGGTGCTTCACTGATTCTTTTAAATGGGCAGTTCAAAAAATCGGTCATACAGTATTGCCTGTCACTACTATAAAACTATCTTGAACTGAGAGAAAAAGAGTTTATATGAGTCTTGTGTGTGTGTATATACAGTGTGTGCATGTGTGTGTGTGGTGGCCTGGGAAATTTTGTTATTTTGTACTATAAGTTTAGTTCTTAAACATCTGGTTAACACCCAAATGTGAAAATAAAGGAAATAACATTTAAAGATTCCATTTATGTGTTTCAGGAACACCACAGATATATTGACAGCTTTTATCTGATTACAATCTGAATTGATTAGGCTTATGTTTGTTTCCCCAGAACACATAGCTATCCAACAACCTTATCAAACCATAACATTTAGTATGTGAGGACATCACACATAGCTAGAAAGGATTTAGACATATTTAGGCAGACTGACTGTTCTTACTACTGTATTTCTTAAACTGGCTCTTTGCAGGCAGATATCCACAATAAGATTAGAAAGTAAATAAAAACATTCCCCTGCTGTTCTGGTGAAATTGATGCATTAAAGTTGTCCTTAAAGTTGAGGTGTCCTGGTATGCTATAGGCATAAAAATGTTTTTTGGCCAAAACCAGGCTTTTGGTGTGTTTTAAATGAAAAAGTAGACAATAAGGACAAACATTGTCAATCAACTTCAACAATAATCTTAGGGCCATTATGGCCCAGTGTGCACATTTTCATGTTTCTCTTGTGCTAATGCACTTAAATTCGCTCTGTTTGTTAATTAGCTGATAAGCTGACTTGGGTGACTAGAAAAACCAAAAATCTGAATATGGGCTACAACCACTGTCTTAGATTTATATCTGGACGAGTTCTTTATTCTGTCCATATACGTGTCATAATTGGGCATATTGCTATACCCTGAAGACATTTGGGTTTGAGATCAAAATAAGAATTTCAGCTTTCATTTTCTGATATTTATGTCTAGATGTTAGAACATGACACCTTTGTGATCAGAGATATTGGAACACATAAAAGGTGTTACATGTGTTACCCAGGTGTGCCGTTAGATTGTCTGTTTAAACAACTAATGTCTACTGAATGTCTACTCTTGGTTAGAGCCATGGGTTTCACCTCTGAAGACTGCATTTGATATAAATTATGAACCCACATGAAGCCCAGAGAGCTGCCTATGGGAGAAAAGCAAGCCAGTTTGAAGCTGAGAAAAGAGGGCAAATCAATCTGAGCCATTGAACAAGCATTAGGCATAGCAAGTACAACAGTTTGGAATGTTACTAACAACCTCCACATGGCACAGGTGAAGGTAACACAATCCAATGTTTGAAGAAGACTTTGAGAGCAGAAACATAGAGGCGATATGACAAGATGCAAACCACTCATAAGCAGTAAGAATTGGAAGGCCTGATTGGAATTCTCAAAGAAATACAGAGATGAGCCAAAAAGTTATGGAACCAAGATTAAACTTTACCAAAGTGTAAGAGCAAATGTGGAGAAAGAGAAAATCTTCTCATGATGCAAACCATACATGCTCACTAGTCAAGCATGATGGAGGTAGTGTCATGGCTTGGGCTTGCATGGCTACTTCTGGAACAGGCTCACTAATCTTTATTTTTGATGCAACTCATGATGGTAGTAGCAAAATGAATTCAGAAGTGTACAGAAACATTATGTCTGCCAATTTACAGAGAAATGCATCCAATCTAATTTTGAGGAACTTCATCATGGAGCATTCATTCTTCATTCTGGATCTAAGCAATGCCCCTGTGCACACAGTGAGATCCATAAAGACATGATTTACCAAGGTTGGAGAAGAAGAGCCCTAACCTCAAACCCACTGAACACCTTTGGGATTAAATGTAACGCCAATCCTTCTTGCACAACATCAGTGTCCAACCTTACTAATGCTCTGGTGGCTGAATAGACACAAATCTCCATAGCCACGTTACAAAATCTAGTGGAAAGCCTTTATAGCAGCAAATGGAGCAAAAACTCTATAGTAACGCCCATAGTTTTGGAATGCAATGGTCCACATACTTTTGTTCCTACAGAAGGGGCCAATAAGAGTTTACATTTCATGTATTATTGATTAAAAAAATAAATCAAACAAAACTGCTTATTTAAATATCAATATAAGGAACAAAATACTCATAGCATTAGCCTTGATGATGATGTGTAATGCATATATTTCATATTTAAATTTCCATGTCAATATGAAATATTGTTAAAAGCAATATTACTTGATAAATGAGAACAACAAATAAACTTGTGTGTTGTAAGTGATCTGTGGACAGCATATTTAGATATAATTAAATTCCTCACAACTAAAGAAAATTAAGTATCAAGTATGTAAAAGTGTTCCATTGGTTTTGATAAATGATTACATTTAAATGACTCTATTCTTACTATATCTTTATCAGGGCTACTGATTATATCCACATGCATTAAAAATGTCCTAAGAAAAAGTCACACTTACATCCTACTGCTTCTTGATTCTTTGTATTACAGGTAGAAGAAATATCCTCTGAAGCAACTCTGAATGCACTTGATTTGAATTAATGCGATAAACTCAGACAAATGCTGATGCCACTGTTTCAAGTTATGTGCAAATATCCAGTAATTAATTACAACTTAATATGACTGCTTGCACCGTTAGTAATTATTAATTGAATCAAGTTTTGATAAGGGGTATCAACAAGTTGGCCCAATGTACATGGGGTTTTCATGGCAATGCAGAAGATTCAATAGTTATTATGAAATTCTACATGTTTTGATGTGCTTACACAGTTGAAAGAGAGACCACAGGGCTATGAGTATGTCCCACCTTTACTCAGACTCTATATTATCTATACTGGCAGTACAATATTTAATAATATTTATTACGACTTTTAACTCAGTACTTTTTATGCATGCATTTTAAAATGCTTCATACAGTATAATTAAAAAAGAGGATATGTTCATTGGAAGATCTCTTAAAATGTGAACAACTAAATAACAACAATAACCTAAGGAATAATTGCAACTCAGTTAGCCCACATTTCTGCCACACTTCTATGAAGATATAATGTCAGGCCAACAGGCCACTACTAAACATACTTCACAGTCAAATGATGCAGTTCTTCAAAGATGTTTCATTGATCCTCTAGTCAAACTCTAGGGCAAATCTGCAATTCATTATCCAGGAAGGATCTGCTTGACAAACATGGTCTCACAATTATTATGTAATTAGAACTCATCTGAGAATCCATTTAAAAAGTAAAAAAGGTTTGGATAAATGAGGCAGCTCTAGCTTTCCTTATGACTTCATTGTGTAAAATCCAACAAAATAATTCTTCCTAATTAGAATTCTGAATATGCTCAGGTCGGTGTAAATGAAATTAAGCCACTGATACCAAGGGAATGATAAGATAATAATAATAATAATAATAATAATAATAATAATAATAATAATAATAATAATAATAAATTATTATTATTATTATTATTATTATTATTATTATTATTATTATCAGTACAGCTTATCTGAAAATCTAGAAGCAAGTACCCTGCAAATGAGGTTCAATGCCTTATGAGTTAATTCTCATACTGTTTTTTATATTACAAACCCACAGTTCTTTTACCACAGTAAATCTAAACTAAACTGTCTTACTTAAAGAGTCATTCTTCATTGCACTGTAAAAAAATTGCTGTAAATTTTATAGTAATTTACTGGCAACCCGAGTTAATAAATACTTAGTTAAAGTTTTTAGGTTTTGGTATTAAACATTTCTGTACATTTAGCATTAAACATTATAATGATTTTTCAGGTTATACAAATATATTAAGGCCTGACAGAAGTAAAAGAGCTTTAGCGAAGACTTCAGTTCAGGAAACAATACAACAGCTCCATCAACAATAACAGACAAATACAATGTGCAGGGCATCACATTGAAGAGTAGGCGAAACTTCCAGTTCAGAAGTGCAGAAATCTCATTCAGAACTACACAAATTACTTGACTGCAGTTATTGTCTACTAAGATATTAGGTAATTAGGTAATTGTCTGAGTATCTAGGTGTCTAGGTAATTAGGTAATTGTCTACTAAGGTATTATACTAGAAAGTATTAGGTAAAAGGCCCCAGTATTTTTGTCCATACCATTTTCATTTGTTTATTTTTTTTTAATAATATGTTAAGTCATAAAACAAAAGCAACAATTCCATTCTATTGAATGTGAAAGAATTGTGGATATGATCAGCTGTAACTTATTTCAGAGAAAATTGTGAGTTTATTGTCCATGCCTTATTGTCATACTGAAATTACACATGAAGAGTGTAATAACATAAGTAATAAAATGTCATTAATAACACATCAAACCCATATAAGAATGGACACGTAAGGTATGAGAACATGTCTGTTATATGGTTTGTGTGTAGGGCGTTGGGCGAGGGGGGGGGGGGGGGGGGGGGGGGGGTTGTAATGTGTGTGGAGGGCATTGTTATTTACCATACAATAAACACAGAGACTGCAGTTAGTACAGAGAGGAGCTATTTAATGTGATCACAAGCTACTACAATAAGGCAAGATAGCATAGGTAAAGTAAAACATGACGTACTTACTTTTACTTCATGGAAGGGGGATCAGTGAAAAGTGGTTTCTTGTCTAAAAGCTATGTCCACATAAAATGCATATAAAAACACATTCTTATCAAAGACTTAGATTAAGGTGGGTAACCCACCTTATATATCACTCCTTTTTTCAATTAAAGCCTGAGGAACACTAATTGTAATTCAAAAGGGGATGCTCTTCAGACATCAATCTATTCTAGCTGATAAGGAATGGTACATATATCATGGTAATGGGTAATGCACTCTAACTCCTGTACACTGCTCGATACTGTATCTATGGCGCTAACCATTATGACCACTGGTTTTATAGAACATTTTTTATCTAATTAGAGATATCCCATGCATTACTCTTATTATTGGAAATGATATCAATTACTTATTGGATTGATGTCTAGATAAGTCATTAAGGATGCTCTCAAAAAAAAAGCTCTCAAGAGAACCTAAAACTAAACGCCGGTGAGGATAAATGGTACAATGACACTTTTTTTTTTTTTTTCAAAAAAATTATATGGCTATTTGGGTTGACACTTTATGCATTTTTTTTTTTTTTTTTGCTTGCTTAGTTTTTGCTGATTAACTGTTATCTTAATCATCACCCGAACAGGCTGAATAGGCTAACAATTTACAATCTCACTTAAGCTGTAAAATGTACTAACTATGTATTAGGTTTGCTAAACATTAAAGTAGCTCTAATCATCATTAAGATCACCAAGGTTTTTGGGAGGCACCTTAGGCTTAGGTCTAAAGCACCGAGGCTGTATTGGAGTATAAGATGAATAGTATGATACCTGGGTAATTACTAAACCTAATTTGTACATAACATTAGAGGAAATTATATATTGATTGAATAGGTTCATGAGAGCAATTATCAAAAAAGTTATTTCAAACTACTGTACATTAATCATTTTACTAAAAATCTTCACTCAACAAGTAAACTCAGCAAATCTACAATTTAGCAAATAAATTAGATAATTAAATTTCTAACAAAAGGGCATAAGAACATGGGAAATCTTTGAATAGATGATGCTCTACAAAAATACTGAGGGCAAGCACAACCTCAAAGTCGTCGATATCCCATTTTATCAGTCCCTCTGGACTACTTCTTCCTTCTAGTCCTTAGAACGGTCCTCAGATCCATTTTCCCACCTCTGGAGAACTGGGATCGCGGTTGCCCGGACCCCCTGCCTCTGCGTGGAGGGAGGCTGGCAGCCACACTAGTTTTCTGTTCCTCCTTATTAGTCCTAGTCTCAGGTCAAGGACTAGTTGAAGCCCTCAGGAGCTCGAAGCAACGAGGAAGAAATTAATTGATTACCTTTGACTGGTTCTTCACTTCCTGAAACCTGTCCACAACAGTATTTACTCAATCGCTGAACAAGCCAACAGGATAAACAAGGACATTCAATAAAAACTCTTTGTCTCTCTCTTTTATTCCCAACAAATTAAGCCACATATGCCTCCACAACCACCAAAGCAGCCATAGAACAGCCAATGGTGCCAGCTGTCTGCTTCATGGCAGAGAGACAAATCTGTGGCTCGCAACCACCTCAGACCAATAACTTTGCTGTGATCGAACTCTTTCAGCAGGTCAGCTTGATAAGCTTGCAGAACAGCCATAGTATGCAAAGCACCACAAGCCTGACCTGCTGCCGCATAAAACTGTGAAGACACCCTGCATGGCTTCGTAGGCAAGGCTGGCCCATCTATGTGTGCTACCGTGCATCTATTCAACCCACGGCAGTGCACTCTAACCATACGTTTTTCCCTCCATGACGGCAGCATATTTTGCCATAGTGAGATTAAAAACTCGACTGGAGTACGGTTTTTCCTATGATCTCAACACCTCAGCATGGAGCTTGGGAAAAAGCGGGAGCTTCTTGTCTGGGGGGGATTTTTTATCACTGGTGAGGAAGCGCTCATCCAGTCTACCACAAAGCGCCTCTTCCTCAACTTCTCCACAGCCCTAGTCACAACCTCTAGCAGCTCTTTATAGGATTCAGAGAGTCACATGGGTTGTGCTTCCTCTTCCATCTCCTCAGAGGTGTAGGCAGCAGGCTAATTTACCTGTTCCAGGGGAGAAATCGCACTGCAAGCTCCCGCTGGGACTGGAGACTCTGACCCAGAGGGAAGATCAAGCGAAAGGGACTCGGCCTTCTCTTGCTCTTCCTCCAAATCTATCTGAGACCCCATGATTTGAGCCAGCTGGATGCCTCGACAGTGGCCAGTACCAAACCACAAGGCACAGATGCCCAGCTACCTTCACTCAAGAAGAGAGTGAATTTCCCAGAGTAGTCTTACACAGTTGCAGCTGTAGAATTGGCTTCATCTAGTCTGAAATATTTTTCAACCAACAAATTACATTTAGCCTGAATTTCTTTACCATCTGTAAAGAAAGTGTAGCTTTGGGTTTATTTTGAAGCATAAGGATGGTGTTACGTTATTCAATGTATTTTTGTTTGCTCCATGTGCCATTTGTGTGTCTGTCGGGGGTGGAGTGGGTTTCTTTTGTCTCCTCCCCCTTATCTAGGCCCCGCCCACTGCATGCATACGTTCCGGCTTGCTAATGGATGATCACATCTTGTCCACACCTGCTCCGGCCTTGTGTGACAGGATTGATTGCCTGCACATTTCCGGAAGTGTACTTAAGCCTCGTCAGTCTCCATCCCAGGGCAGATCATTGCCATTTGCGTTGTGTATAGAGAGAGAAGTGCTTTTCGCCTGTGTATGACTATTTCGCCTGTGTATGACAATTTCGCCTGTGTATGACCCTATGCCCGATTTGACTTTGTTTATGCCCTGCCTCATTACGATTCGTGTGATACTCCTGTGTATATATGTATATATTATTTTGTTAATTAACACACTACTAGTCACCTCTGTAAATAGTGCACGGTTAAGAGTGGTTTGTAGGAAGTCGGCTCCATTTGTGTTGATTATTCTTTTCTCCTGGTTTTGAGTTATCTAGCGAGTGAGGGAAGACGGTGTATTTTGTTTTCTTTTCTTGTAGTTTAGATAGTTTGCGTTTGGTGAAGTTAGAGGGTATTTTTGTTTATTATTTTGGCCTGGCCGGCTTCTGAAGACTGAAACCACTATATATATAAAAAGGTGCTCCGTTTGGAGAATAAAAACAAAGTAAACGCAATCTTGGTCTCGCCAACCCTTTTCTTTTTGTTTTTTAATTTGATTGTATGTTGCGGCCCAACCTAGACCAGGTTCGTAACAGATGATATAGGTGAAATACGTCTATCAGTATTTTGTCCACTTGTACTGTTCTTTGCTTGATAAAACGCTTTGCTTGTATTTTCTCATCTGTATGTTGCTTTGGATAAAAGCGTCTGCTAAATGAATAAATGTAAATGTATATTAGTATAAAAATGTGTATCAGATGGTTAATGTTTGTTATACGTGTGTGTTACTGTGTGGGGGATTTTCTTTTGTGTAACTAAGCTGTTAGAAAATGCATGATGGTTGAATGTGAACATAAATGAGCAGAATTGTCACGTATAGTGACGGAGCAGAGATAGGACGGATGCAAGTGCAGTATGAACAGTTGTTTATTTTAAAAGAGAGACAGGCAGACAAATCCAAAACGTGATCCATAAACATAATCCAAAACAGGCGAAGGTCAGGCGATCGGCAAACAGGCATAGACAGGGTTAAACATGAATCAAGGTCGTGGTCACGGAAAACAGGGTCGATAAACAAAACGAGAAACATGAACTATGACGAGGAACTGGGAGCGGATAATCCAGCATGAACTAACTCTAAACATGGAACGTGACTATAACTACTAAACAGAGTGACGACCACAGCCGAGCAGGCAGGCTGAATGAAGTCCTCGGCGGAGCATGAAGGCAGATCGACGACCACAGCCGGGCAGACAGGCTGAGCGAAGTCCTCGGCGGAGCATGTAAGCGGAGCGATGTCCCCGCCTGAGCAGGAAGGCAGAGCGACATCCTCGGCTGAGCAGGAAGGCAGAGCGACGTACTCAGCGGAGCCTGCAAGCTGAACTTGGCTGGTCATGTCAGCAGACTGGGATGTGAGCAGAGCTTGGTTGTCCCTGTCAGCTGACTTGGGCGTGAACATAACTTGGTTGGTTGGGTCATCAGACGGGAACATGAGCAGAGCTTGGTTGTTTGTTTCAACAGACACTTGGCTGTGCGTGTCAGCAGACTCGGGCGTGAGCAGAACTTGGCTATGCGTGTCAGCAGACTCGGGCGTGAGCAGAACTTGGCTGTGCGTGTCAGCAGACTCGGGCTTTGGCAGAACTTGGGTGGTTGTGTCGGTAGTCTTGGGCTTGAGCAGAACGTGGTCGGCCATGTCGTTAGACTCGGGCGTGAGCAGAACTTGATCGGCCGTATCAGTAGACTCCGGCGTGAGCAGAACTTGGTCGGCCGTATCAGTAGACTCCGGCGTGAGCAGAACTTGGTCGGCCGTATCAGTAAACTTGGATGTGAGCAGAACGTGGTCGGCCATGTCAGTAGACTTGGGCGTGAGCTGAACTTGGGCGACTGGGTCGGTAGACTTGGGCATGGGCTGAACTTGGGCGACCGGGTTGGTAGACTCGGGCTTGAGCAGAACGTGGTCGGACGTGTCGTTAGACTTGGGCGTGAGCAGAACTTGGTCAGCCGTATCAGTAGACTCAGGTGTGAGCAGAACTTGGTTGTTAGGCTTGGATATTAGCGGAACTTGGTCAACTAAATCAGCAGGCTTGGACGTGACATCAGGAACTTGAGACTTGACTTGGACTTCAGAGACTGGAGACTTGACTTGGACCTCAGGGACTTGAGACTTGACTTGGACTTGGACCTCAGGGACTTGAGACTTGACTTGGATTTCAGAGACTTGAGACTTGACTTGGACTTCAGAGACTGGAGACTGGACTTGGACTTGGACCTCAGGGACTTGAGACTTGACTTGGATTTCAGAGACTTGAGACTTGACTTGGACTTCAGAGACTGGAGACTGGACTTGGACCTCAGGGACATGAAACTTGACTTGGACTTCCGAGACTTGAGACTTGACTTGGATCTGGACCTCAGGGTTGAGCTCTGGTGCTGGAGCCTCCCTGTTGACCTCTAGCTGGAGCTCAGAAGGTGAGCCCACCTCGTGGGTCTCAGGTTCGAGCTCAGAGGTCGCCAGGTTAACCTCCGGCCGGGGCTCTGATGCTGGAGCCGCCCTGTTGACCTTTAGCTGGAGCTCAGCAGGTGAGCCCACCTCGTGGGTCTCAGGTTCGAGCTCAGAGGTCTCCAGGTTAACCTCCGGCTGGGGCTCTGCATGAGTTTTCCTGTAGTAGTCGGTAAACGGCAGGGCAGGTTTGCCTGCCAGACTTACCCCCCCAAAAAGTTGTTCTAGCTCGACCCTCGCCTCCGGACTCCCGAACCGCATCATGAACTCCCCCATAAACTGTTCTACACTGTCCAGGTTCCTACAGTGCTTATCCAGTTGGAGCTGCACCCACTGACGGGCTGGTCCAAAGAACCGGGACCACATGAATCGGAGCCATTGCTTCTCCTCTGGCTTAGGGTCTAACAGGCTGGAGAAATAGAATTGACAGTCTACCAGAAAATATTCTGGGGCACCGAAAAATCCGTCAAATGGATCAGGAAGCTCCATAAATGTCTATTGTGGGAATTGGACTGAGTCCATAGCGGGGACGGTTGGCGTCGACTTCCGGGTTCCGCGTTTTCGCCGTTCTCCTGCTGCATCCATGTTTAGGCGGAAGATTCTGTCACGTATCGTGACGGAGCGGAGAAAGGACGGATGCAAGTGCAGTATGAACAGTTGTTTATTTTAAAAGAGAGACAGGCAGACAAATCCAAAACGTGATCCATAAACGTAATCCAGCGAAGGTCAGGCGATCGGCAAACAGGCATACACAGGGTTAAACATGAATCAAGGTCGTGGTCATGGAAAACAGGGTCGATAAACAAAACGAGAAACATGAACTATGAAGAGGAACTGGGAGCGGATAATCCAGCGTGAACTAACTCTAAACATGGAACGTGACTATGACTACTAAACGAACTTAACTAACTCTACGATAATCTTCCGCGTTGTGTGCTGGGAGGCGCGCGGTATATATGAGGACATGATCAGCGTCTAAACTGCTAGCAGCTGAGGGCAATACAGACACACGTGAAATCCCAGCCAATGACAGAACAGGGAGGAGACATGACAGAAACATAAACAAAACACACGTGTCCAGATGTCACTACTGTCAACAATGGAAAAGCGGGTGCTTGCGCATTCGTGCTTAGAGCACACTGCTTCAAGGGGAAACCATGACAAGAATGTATGTTTGTGAAATAAATGAAACATTTGTTGATTATATTTTTGAGAGAATGGCATGACTTTAAATAAAAAATTTACTGAAAAAAACCCCAAAACAGATAAACAATATTCGATATATCCGAAGAAATGAAAAATTATTTTATTACATACCTTCTAAACAGGGAGGTAAATGTTTTAAAGATGGTGTTTTGAAAGAATCATGCGTATTACATACCTTCTAAACAGGACCCTTAAGGAGGTAAATGCTCAAAAGTGTTGCTTAAAAGAATCGCACGTTTTGTTTAAACTAGAAGACAAGTTTTTCACAAGATGTCTTGTTGGCTCGGATATGCTGAACTGATGGTAAAAAAATATCATTTCTATACACTCTGCCCTCCACACGTGTTTCCCTGGCAGACAGTTCGGTAGATTGCGCAAATTTATGACCCTGGCAGACAGTTTGGTAGGTTGAGTAAATATATGAACTCTGTTTTCCCTTACTAACTGTTCTGTATGTACACCTAATTCTTGAGCAGGAGGGGGTAACCCTATCGATCTGTACGTGTGAACATTCTGGCATGTGACGGTCTGTGTGAGATAGGAACCATATGTCTCCTGGGTGAGGGGGTGTGGGGTTGGCTAACACCTTGTTTATGTTAATGAGTTTAGCGTATGCATGGTTAATGGTGTTTAAATAGTGGTTTAAGACACTGTAGTTAAAACACAGAAGACAATCTGCAACTATCTGTTACAATGGCTGCTCCGAGAACCCCTAATGCTTCTAGAAGACTGTTGTGTATTACACCCATAAGAGTATTACACCCATTGCTGATAGGCAAGAGGAGTTGGCCTTTGCTCCAAGAAAAAAACAATGCGTTAGTTTGACAAAATTCCTTCATGAAATTGAAGATGTTGTAAAGACGCTGATGTTTAACCCTGAGCAGGGCGTTACCAACTCCGAAGACCATCTCTTAAGACCACCCTCATATTACAATGATTAAAACGGGTGGAAGGTGTTACATTTGTCACATACACACAATGTCTCAAGAATCTATGTCTGCGTGCTGCTACAGCAACATTCCGGAGACAGTCCTGTTTTTGCCTGATGACAACGCAATGCCGCTAGAACCCCTCCCACAAATATGTGACAACAGTTGGTTAGATAATTCCTGCAAGGAATTAGGATATCACAACATAAGTTTCCTGTTGATGACACAGACGGCTGCATTCGGTCTGATGCTTTCAAGATTATCAAAGAGACTGTAGTGGTCCTTCTGCAACATCTTATCAACAAAAAGCTGAAAGAATTCTGCTTGGGGTGCGAAATTAATCATCCGAGTCAGATTAGACACTCGTGTCTGTTTGAACCTGATGTGAATTTCTTTGACAAATCCTTTGAGGAACTATCATGTAATCTGGTTAAACCCAGATTTAAACACTTCATGGCTCAAGCACTGAGTTGGTGTGGTTTGAGGATTCACCCCAGAGGACATAGGGGTCAGTGGACGCTGTTCTGCATGAGCTGCGTGATGATGTTTACATCATGGAAAGGCTTCCTGAAGTCAGAGAACAACTTGTGAATGTCAGCAGCGAGCAGATTGACTATGATGCCGCGGACTGTTGGAAGGGAATTGCACAAGACATTTGAGATGGGGAACACGTGTTGTGAGACAGGATTGGCAAAGAGTCTGCTTAAATGCCGTATTAGGTGAAAGATTGCCAGCATAATGTACAAGAGCCTTAATGACTGTGTCGATATACCTGTCACTGTAAAGGGATGCGATGTTGATCTGAGAAGTTTAACAAAACTCATGAATTAAATGTGTCTTGTGAGAGGTACTGCGGGCGATTGGTCTGCTTTGTTGCATATGTGTATTAATGCATACGATCCAATTTGTGCGTCTATCATAAAAATACTAGACCTCACTGGCTGTTTATCCGGAAAACTGTATCTTGTGTTATACAACTCTATAAGCGAAAACTATAAACCTAAAAGTAGAAGTCTCAATTAATACTCTGTAATCATCCAGAAGATCCTTCCACGCTTGATAGTAGACATTCCAGCCAGTAAGGCACCATTTATGCTCCATTTTCCGACAAGCAGCCTTTCAAGAGCGCAGATTGTTATTATACCAGGGAGCAGAGTGGGTGAATGTAACCTCATGTGACGTTAAGAGAGCAAAAGAGTCAAGATTGGTAGCAAAAGCAGAATTTAAATGTAGAACTATCTCCTCCAACGATGAGGGATGCAGATCGCTTAAGGTGGAAATAATAGAATTGGAGAAAACGGTCTGATCAATAGACTTCCACTTCCGGATGGTTACTGTTCGGATGGTAGGCTCACTTGGATGATACAGTTCCAGGTTAAATTAGACAGCTGAATGATCTGACAGTCCAATGTCAACAGATGAAAACTGCGATACAAACTAGCTGTTTGCAATCACAAGATCCAGGGTATGGCCTTTGTTATGAGTCGGGTCAGTTACAAACTATGTGAAGTTAAAACAATCAAGTAGCGACAGAAATTCCTTAGCCACCACAGAGTTACTCCGGTCCACAGAATGTTAAAGTCTCCAACAACTAAAATTCTGCCAAAGTTCATACTCAACTTTGACATAAAAACTGCATGTGTCTTAGCCTTAGGTGGTTGTGGTGACAGGTCTGCGGCTGGCGCACAAGAAGTAAAAAGAGCGCTCCTCCCGTGACTGCCGCTGTGGTGCTAGAGGAGAAAGCTCCGCTTCAGCACCACCAATGTTTTGGACAGCCGGAGAGCACGTGGCTGTGGGGCGGGGCCGCCGACACACACATGGCTGGCGGCTGATAAACAGCGTGGCAATTCTCCACCATCCAGCAGCCGACGGGAGAGTATAAAATGGCAATCCTCTGTCTTATGTCTCTTGCAGAGAATTCGGGGGAAACGGAGTATTTTGCCCCCTGGCTGCACCAGCGGTGCTGGTTGACTGCAGAACGGGATCTCAGCCGCTCGGAAAGCCCCCTGCGTGGCCCCAACAGCCTCATGGATGACACCGACGTTCGAGCACTTCACCGCACAACACCTCCTTAGCACCTCACACCCTCACTGCACTTAAATAAACTCTGCACGTTTGCCTCAGAAATGGCCTCCTGTGTGTCTGCGCTCAGCCCACTGCTGTCTAGGCTTGCTACCGTGGTTTATAGACTGCAGCAATGATAGTAGCTATAGGAGCGGAAATACTCAAGACCAGGCATTCAAATGATGGAAACTGGGGAACGGACACAGAGCTTATATTGAACTTCAGGTTGTAAACCATAATAATGCCACCGACTCTGCCAGATAATCTCAGGAGATCTAATACTCCAAAGCCCGCTGGAGTGATCTGGTTAAACAGGAGCCCATCAATTTCTTTATGCCAGGTTTCGGTTAAAAACAACAAGTCCAGCTTTTTATCTGTAAGAGAATCAGAAAAGCAGCACCTTGTTATTCACGGACCGTGCATTGAATAATGTGGCATAAGCAAGGATCTGAAGTGGAGACAACAATGGTTTAATCTCCACGCAGGGAACCGATATTAAATTACTGTGATCAACACCAGTATGAAACAGTTTGTTGGTCTTACGTCGACAGGTAGGGACAAAGATGTTAGGAGAGGATGAAACAGCAAAACTGCGCCTCAAACCCCGATGGACAAATGGTTTAGGACGTAGCAATCCAGCATCTTGACAGAGTTTGTAAGAGTCTTTGGCTAGACAATAAGAGCTCTGTCTTAAATTCAGAAGCTGGCGTGTAGTGTACCTTAAGGCAATGGTCACTAAGTGCACACTCACAGCCGGGCCAAGGCGTTGATACTCCAAAGCACACTGTGAGCACAAAGTTGTGTAATCCACATACGCAGCCGGACCAAGGCTTTGATTCCCCGTTGCACATTGCAGGTTATTCCAGATGGAACACAGAAATAAAAACAACAGTCTAAAGTATATAAAATGGCACCACCACATTGCAACCGTAGGGGCACTGAAAACAATATGACTTAAATAACTCCCTGTTATTTAAAATAATATGATTTAAATAAACAAACAAAACTGTGACAGGAGCGGCAGCAAAATGCACCAGCATACCCTGTCAAGAGGAAGTGGAAATGATGCTAAAGCTGTAACTTAAGAAAATTACAGTCAATGGCAATAATCAACACGCATCCTTCAGAACTCCCAGGTGAACACTGGTTAGCCATCTACATAAATGAGGTCAGCGTGGGTTGTTTTTTCGACAGTTTGGTAATTAACCAAATGACATCCTTTTCCAAAGAACATCAAAAACTTTCTAAACCGCATTTCTAGCATGGTACAGCATTAATCAGTACAAGTCCAAGATTTTTCATCAGAGACCTGCAGACCACATTGTGTGTTTTTTCTCTATCAAATGGTAAAGGGTTATGATTATCACAGTGTGTTGAAGTATAATGACAATTTTATTAAAAATGACAAGATGGTGTTGGCTTTTATGAAAAAAACTAAAATTAAAACAAGTCTGTTGTAATGAAAATGTTTTCAAGTGTATTCAATGTGTTCCGACAGGTGAAATGTTATATCTAATACTAGATTTTTCAATAAAAGCAACTAAAGAACAGAAATATCTTCTTTTGTCTATTTATTATTATACATGCATCACATCCAACAATACAGATAATAAGAAGTTCATGAACATTAGAAACTTGGAGATTAAAAACTTAGCCACTGACTCGTGTCATGAGAGGGTGATTTGAATCACTGGGGCATCTGAATAATTTGATTGTGTTGATGGCGAGCTCAGAAGCATTTTTTGTTTTTTATGCTTCTTAGATAAGTTGGTTGTAAGCGACGTTGATTTGGTTTTGAAAGAGTTAATTGCGTGTCTGACATAATGGTTTGGTACCATGGAGCATTGTATGTTTAAAGTAGCAAAAGCCTCCAGAAATTCGTGCCATCCGACAGGTCTCAGGGCATCAGAATTGTTTGCGGCACCATGATGCTTTTAATTAAATAGAGCATGTGCGAACCAGGAATTGTTCTACCTTTAAACACAAACTCACCAGACTCGTCCCAAGAAGTGACATCTTTAATTTTAGACATTTTATGTAAAATGTAGCGAAAGTTTTTCACACTCCACTACAGAACATTCTTCAAAGTGTCATACACAACATTATCTAAATCATCATGGGGGTTTGTGCTGTCCGTCACAGGCGGCTTTTCTTTTACAGCGTGGTCAGTCTGCGGAAGTGTTAATGTTAATGTGCTGGTTTCCTGGTCCCCTTGTCTAGCGAGTGTTAAAAACGTTGTAAAACATTTGTGTACAGCTTTGCCTTTTCATAATTGTCCAAGTCAGATCTTTGCAAGATATTTCTTATAGTCATGTCCAAATCATTCTCCATAACCTGTTGAATAGAGTTATGGGGGGTACCAGTTTATCAAGCTGATGGTGTGGAACTAAAAACATCTTCTCTGCATACTCCATCCCCAGTTATCTAGAAGCAGTCAAGCTGGAGATAAAAGGAGCGGTAGAAGAAAGCCCCCCTGTTGGTTTATTTCACGTCTCTTTCTTTTAACACCAATCTTCTTATCTGCAGCAAATTTGATTACACTTTTTCTTTTTCTCAGTTTCTGGTATTGTTGCGATGTGAGCGGTATATTGCCATAGAGAACATTAACAGCTACTTCACACAATGTTAGAATGAGTTAGTCTGTGGCAGTTTGTAAAATAATCCATCTTTGTTTGGGTGTTGCTTTTAATTATATTTTTAAAAGCAGCAGGTTTCTACAAAGTCTGGCTGACATTTTCACGATCTTTTCTGGAGATATACCACAGGATATGGTGCAAGTAAATCTGTCCTGAGCCGATAGTGTTCGGGTGTTTTTGTTTTATAATCATCAGGTAACCGAAAAGTTTGTTGGTTGCATTTTGATAACACTCCATAAAAAAATTGTGTTCCTGGGATACATTTGCCTTCCTAGCACACTGACCTGATTGGCATCTCTAGGGGTTTTTAAACAACATCAAATAATTTGTGTTTAAACTGATGGTCCTGCTGGATTTTCCTTGGCAAAATAAATTCTGCACAATATAAATAGCGCTAAGATTTCTGTGGTGAACATACTGTGTGAACACTTTTTCCACCTCGTTGCTTCCACTGTCCTCTTTCATCAGATCGTCAAGAATCAACAAATTAGTTGTGTTGGCAGGAAACAAATCAGCATCATTCAGAGTCTGTGGTGATCCTTCAACAAATTTTATTTTGTACATTTTCAACAATTCGTCATACAACGGTTGCCAGCGATCATAAATATATACAAGATTTAAAATTTTTTTAGAAATCAACTGTACAGAATTATGCAACTGCACACGTTTTGTGACGTAACGGAGATAAGGTAGGATACAATCGCAGGTTAAACAGTTTTATTGTAGAGACACAGGCAGGTAAATCCAAAACGTGATCCAAAACATAATCCACAAACATGCAAGAGGTCAGGCGATTGGCAAACAGGCATGCACAGGGCTAGGCAGGAATCAAAGTCGTGGTCACGGAAAACAGGGTCGAGACACAAAACAAACAATGGCGAGATACGGGGAGCGGAGAAACCAGGTAAACTGATTATAACTATGACTATGACTATCTATCGTAAGTAATCTAAACTAAGTATCTTAACTATCTCTCATCTAAACTACTCTAATATTCCGTGCCGTGTGCTGGGAGGTGCGCGGTATATATACATACATAATCAGCCTCGTAATGGCTGACGGCCGAGGGCAATTCAGACACACGTGAAACTATAGCCAATGACGGAACAGGGAGGAGACATAACAAAACATAACAAATGCACGTGTCCAAATGTCACGAATGTCAACAACAAAAAAAGCAGGTGCTCACGCACCTTGCATGGCAACGTGCATTCACATGCTCTTCAGCACGCTACTTAAAGGGGAAGTCATGACAGCAACGACATTTTTACAAAATATGAGTTACCCGAGTTTGAAGGGCCACTTATCACACATGAAAATGGATGTTGTAATCTGAAATCAAAATCATCTGTGTCTCGCACACCACTATATCCAAAAACTATTGTCAGAAGCCATATGGGAGCGTTGTGAAATCAGGGAGCAGCAGATGTTTGTTGTACAACGCCTTAAACTTTTTAACAACTGCCCTATTGTGTAGTGTTTTTTATTTTGTACAATAGTGTCTGTGTATGCCAGTATATAATGACTATTATCTGTACCCATGACATAGTGGTCAGATTGGACAAGTCCAATCATCAAGTCTAATCTAATGGCTTTTGAATTTACTGCGTTGTGTGATACCTTTGGCTTTCATAAAACCTTACCCTTAGCAGTGTAGTATCAGACCCCCTGAACAAAATTCAATAATGTGATCACCCTCTCCAAGCTCAGCAGTTAAATTACCAAGATAGGGGCCCAACAGAGGTTCCCAGTCACCATCTCTAGATGTAAAGATGATGCTGTCTGTGTCACTGTACAACATCCTATCACCCAATTTGTCCATCAACTCGTACAGTTCTAGATGAGCGTGCGCAGAAGTAAACGCTCCAAGAAAGATGTTAATGTCACGAGTCTGACCCCCTTTCCCATCCACGTAACACCACTGAATTAGTGCTAAGCTGTCTGACACGAACCGAAAGTGTTTAACAACATAATCGTTGCCAAATGTGTGTTGTGTAAACTGTTCCGGGTCTGATATTAGTTCCATACACGGCAAGATTTCACGCATAGAGAAATGCCCCCAAAGTGAGTTGAGCAGAAGTTTGGTAATAGACCACCATGTGGGGTTATGACTTATCCTGTCAATCATCAACTTAATCCCCTCTTTCTGAAAGTAATCTGAATGTAGGATTCTTTGTCTGCATCTGTCACAACGTGAGCTGGGAATCCACTGACCTCTTGTTTGTGTTGTAATACTTTAACATAATCACAAAACAGTGTTTCAGACCGCTGTGTAAAATGCCATACCTCATCCACTTTCGTTACAACGTAACCCTTTTCCACACCTTTTAACAGTTCGATGCTGACCCAACAGCCTGAAATTGCTTTTTCCTCATCTATATGCCTACATGGGACAGTCGGATTCTGCTGTTCCGTACATGTATGACAGAGTGGAAACATAAGCTTACCACCAGTCCTAAAGGGAAGTATGGGGTGAAGCAGTTTTCGCGGAGGCAGCACTGTAGCTTTGACAAATCCATAATAATTTTCAAGAGGTTCAAAATCCTTGAAAATCATATGGGGGTGACCTATGGGGTAAAATTTTTTGGCCTGTCAAAAGGGATACCAACATGTGAAGTTCACATATCGGATTTTTTCACCAATGTCAGCTTTGTGATACAATTTGTAAGCGTTAGTACAACCACCAAATAGAACGTTGCGCAGTTTCAGTCTTTCAGGATGTGTCCATAAATGCCATTAAATCAACATCGGTCTGTTTAGCATTATTCCAAACACGTTTCCATATTACCTTAACATCCACACCAAACACATGTTCTAAAATTTCGAGCTTGTCATCAAACTGCCTTCTGATCAAGCCGTAGGGCACTTTTGATAACAGATGTAAATGGTTGGGATTATAAGAACAATCATGCCCGTGAAACATACAACTGTTGAATTTGAAAGCTTTTTTCACACCATCCTTTTCATAATAACAATTGAGATGGTATTTTCCAATCACCATCTCGCCATGGTTTAACACATGTTGAATGTCTATGCATGTGATGTTTTAACATATTTATGTCATTCAGTGGAAACGTTTGAGTATGTCTTGTACTGATATTGTGTACGCATTGTTATGGGTCAGAGCTAGGGTGTCTTTTGGTAGGAAGCGGGTTTTATACACAGCCATGCAACATGCTGCTAAAGTGGTGTATCTGAATGGGTCGGTTTGGTACACTGTATGAATACATGTCGGTATTTCATGCAAGCCTCACAGAGCAAAATGACATCATTCTTGCCACACATAGCGAGTGCTTTTTTAAATTCAAACACCTCGCCCGATACTGTAAAATACCACTCAAACAGAACACTCTCTTTGTCAAACATTCTCTCATAGCCGTAGAAATGCCTGTCCAGGTATGGTCCTATGTAATCTTCATTTTCTATTCTATTGAAAAGGTGTGGAAAATAACCTCTTTCTGCACAGGTTACATTTAACGCTGAGGACGTCATGGCCAGATGCATAGGGATGAATGAGTAACTATCAATGAAACGTTGTTTGAATGTCTTTTCACACATTAAAATTATCTGACAGCCTTGCATAATACTTTGAAGTGTGAGCCTTGCTTTTGTGAAATATTCCAAAAGTATAAAGTTGTCAAACCCAGAAGCATTGTGTGCAACCCATGTGAAATTCTGATAATACGGCTGTCTAAACTTTTTAACATGTCGATCTATACAGTCTGCCCACTGACAAAGAAATGATCAGTCTATAATTTTAATGGTAGATTTATTTGAACAGTGAGAGACAGAATAACAACAAAAAAAAAAATCCAGAAAAACGCATGTCAAAAATGTTATAAATTGATTTGCATTTTAATGAGGGAAAAAATGTATTTGACCCCTCTGCAAAACATGACTTAGTACTTGGTGGCAAAACCCTTGTTGGCAATCACAGAAGTCAGACGTTTCTTGTAGTTGGCCACCAGGTTTGCACACATCTCAGGAGGGATTTTGTCCCACTCCTCTTTGCAGATCTTCTCCAAGTCATTAAGGTTTCGAGGCTGACGTTTGGCAACTCGAACCTTCAGCTCCCTCCACAGATTTTCTATGGGATTAAGGTCTGGAGACTGGCTAGGCCACTCCAGGACCTTAATGTGCTTCTTCTTGAGCCACTCCTTTGTTGCCTTGGCCATGTGTTTTGGGTCATTGTCATGCTGGAATACCCATCCACAACCCATTTTCAATGCCCTGGTTGAGGGAAGGAGGTTCTCACCCAAGATTTGACGGTACATGGCTCCGTCCATCGTCCCTTTGATGCGGTGAAGTTGTCCTGTCCCCTTAGCAGAAAAACACCCCCAAAGCATAATGTTTCCACCTCCATGTTTGATGGTGGGGATGGTGTTCTTGGGGTCATAGGCAGCATTCCTCCTCCTCCAAACACGGCGAGTTGAGTTGATGCCAAAGAGCTCCATTTTGGTCTCATCTGACCACAACACTTTCACCCAGTTGTTCTCTGAATCATTCAGATGTTTATTGGCAAACTTCAGACGGGCATGTATATGTGCTTTCTTGAGCAGCGGACCTTGCAGGCACTGCAGGATTTCAGTCCTTCACGGCGTAGTGTGTTACCAATTGTTTTCTTGGTGACTATGGTCCCAACTGCCTTGAGATCATTGACAAGATCCTCTCGTGTAGTTCTGGGCTGATTCCTCACTGTTCTCATGATCAGTGCAACTCCACGAGGTGAGATCTTGCATGGAGCCCCAGGCACGAGGGAGATTGACAGTTCTTTTTTGTTTCTTCCATTTGCGAATAATCGCACCAACTGTTGTCACCTTCTCACCAAGCTGCTTGGCAATGGTCTTGTAGCCCATTCCAGACTTGTGTAGGTCTACAATCTTGTCCCTGACATCCTTGGAGAGCTCTTTGGTCTTGGCCATGGTGGAGAGTGTGGAATCTGATTGATTGATTGCTTTTGTGGACAGGTGTCTTTTATACAGGTAACAAGCTGAGATTAGGAGCACTCCCTTTAAGAGTGTGCTCCTAATCTCAGCTCATTACCTGTATAAAAGACACCTGGGAGCCAGAAATCTTTCTGATTGAGAGGGGATCAAATACTTATTTCCCTCATTAAAATGCAAATCAATTTATAACATTTTTGACATGCGTTTTTCTGGATTTTCTTGTTGTTATTCTGTCTCTCACTGTTCAAATAAATCTATCATTAAAATTATAGACTGATCATTTCTTTGTCAGTGGGCAAACGTACAAAATCAGCAGGGGAACAAATACTTTTTTCCCCCTCACTGTATGTAATAAAATATTTTTTCATTTCTACGAACATATCAAATATGGTTTATCTGTTTTGGGTTTTATTTCAGTAAATTTTTTTATTCAGTCACACCATTCTCTCAAAGATGTAATCAACAAATATTCCATTTATTTCACAAACAAACATTCTGCTCATTTATGTTCACATTAAACCATCATGCATTTTCTAACAGCTTAGTTACACAAAATGAAATCCCCCACACAGTAACAAGCACGTATAACCAATATTAACCATCTGATACACTTTTTCTTACATCAGATGTATTTCACCTAAACCATCATTAGGCTTCAAAATAAAACAAATACCACAAAAGTAATTTCAGATACAAATATTCACTTATACCACAAAAAATGTATACATTGTGTGTGGATTAATACTGTGAGAAGCACATTTCACAACAAAATCATTAATATAAAACACCTTTGGAAGGGGGACACCCCCAACAATACACATCCCCAGGAAGGAAGGACACACCCAGACAGACAACTGCAGTAGCACACACACCCACATATGCCTATCACATGCACATACCGATCGCCTGAACTTTGCATGTTACTGGATTACGTTTGTGGATTACTGTTTGGATTTACCTGCCTGCGTGTCTCTCAGTAAAACTGTTCATACTGCGTTTGCATCCGTCCTATCTTCCTTACGTCACGAAAAGTGACAAAAATACAATATTCCAAAAACACTTTTTTTTTTTTTTAGATATCTACATCTCCGCAGCTATATGACATCAAACACTGCTCACTTTCAAACATTACCTATCGAATCACTACTTGATAACATCTTGGAAATCAACCCACTTTCTAAAACTACTCTTTGAGTAGTTTGCAGAATTTAAAATGTTTAACAAAACTGAAGCAACAATGGAAAAGTGAATTTAACTCACAATTTTCAGAGGAAATATGGCAAGATATTCTGAATAAGATCCATTCAAACTCAATTTGTTTATGACATACAATCATTCAATTTAAAGTAGTTCACCACCTACACTGGACAAAACCAAATATAGACCTTGTGTGATAGGTGTGGATATGGGATGTCCAAAATTAGTTAACTATAGCGATATTTAATTTTTTTTCAGGAGCTCTGCATATATCCAGTCACCCTTCCCCAATTCTAGCAATAGTTGGTTCAACGTAACCAGAACTCTGCTTTGATAACAATGCTAAAAATATGATTGCTTTGTCGACTATTCACCTTATATTGTTAAATGGAAGGATAAATCTCCACCTACTTTTAGTCATTGGGTCAGTGATATCATGCATCATCTTACACTAGAGAGTAGGGATGTCAGGAGAACCGATACTTTGGTACCAAGTCTGTACCAACATTCTTAAAACGTGACAGTACTTGTTTTTCTGCTGTAGCCTGGGTACCGTTGGTAATGACAGTACCGTGGTTGCAATTCTCCCAGAACTGATGGGGGCAGCAAATACGCGTAAGTGTTTTAAACGGTCCACAAGTGGTAAAGAAGAGGAAGAATGCCTACAAGCACACATGAAAAACTACAGAAGATGGCTACAAGTTTAGCTCCGCCCGGAGTCGTTGAGGGGAAAGGTGGTAAGAGTCAAATATGGAAATACTTCGCATTTGACGCGGATGACAACAAACATATAATTGATGCTCTGAAGCCAGTGTGCAACCGATGCTATCATTCATTTCAGCAATTCAGATAATGGTGACTGGTTATTTAAACCCCTCGCATTGCTGCACACGGCGCACGGTATTAGAGTAGAGACTAATAGAGAAAAGACGGAATGAATAATGGTGCCAGGCGGTAATTTTACTATGCTCTGTCTATTTCCTATTCCTTAGTTAAATTAGTGTTCATGCCATAGTTAAATGAGCATTCCTGCCATAGTTAAATGAGTGTTCCTGCCATAGTTAAACGAGTTTTTCATGCCTTAGTTAAACGAGTGTTTCATGCCTTAGTTAAATGAGTGTTTATGCCATAGTTAAATGAGTATTTCCTGCCTTAGTTAAACGAGTGTTTCATGCTAGAGTTAAACAAGTGTTTATGCCATAGTTAAACGAGTGTTTCCTGCCACATTTAAACGAGTGTAAATAAAAACTTTACTCCTGGTCTTAGTTCCTGTTTGAGTCCTGTTTCGTAACAGGTTGCATAAGTGTGCACATCCTTTTCTAATTGGGGATGTGGCTGTGCTCAGAATGAACCAATCACAATCAATCTCATGTTCAAAAGTAATTATCATACAGCTGTCATAAATAAAATCATTCTTATTAACCTCAAATAAAAATCAGCTGTTTCTGTAGGATTTTCTTAACATCCTCTTGGTTTCATCTGACTGCTGAAGCCATGGTCTACAAAGAGCTTACAAAGTATGCATGGTATCTCACTTGTTGAAAGGTATCAATCAGGAGAGGGGTATAAAATAATTTAGTAAAAATTAGATGTACCACAGAACACCATAAAGGGCATCATCAACAAATATAGAAAAGGAGCACCACAGTGACACCACCAAGAATAGGACATCCCTCCAAAATGTATAAAAGGACAAGAAAAAAACTTACCAAAGAGCTGTCAATAGACCTATGTCAACATTAAAGGAGTGCAGGAATACCTGAGAAGTACTGATTACTCTCTGCATGTGACAAGAATCTCTCATATTTTTCACATGTCTGGCCTATGGAGTAGGGTGGCTAGACAGAAGCCCTCAAACCATGTGGCAAACTGTGTTATGGCCTAATGAGACCAAGTCTAAAAGGTATAATAATTCCGTAATTCCAAAAGTTTGGTGTTGGTGCAAAAATAAGCACCATCATCAAAAGAACACCAAACCCACGGTGAAGCATGATGGTCCTTTTGTAATGAAGTGTAAGCTTTAGGGCTGCTTTTCTTCAGCCAGAACTGAGGCTTTTATAAAGATGGTGGGAATCCTGAATAGCTACAAATACCAGTCAATTTTAGTGCAAAACCTCCAGGTGTCTGCTAGTAAACTGAACATGAAACGGAATTTCACCTTTCAGCATGACAATAACCAAAAGCATACATCCAAATCAACAAAGGAATGGCATAACCAAAAGAAGATCAATCAATCACTCAATGAACAGGGAAGGAACTGGTAGATGAGAAGACTTCCCACTGTTGACAAATGGCAATTTCAAGTTGGGGGTGCATTTTCTTTGTATTTTCCTGCTTGGAGGTGGTGAATTACAAGTTGTAACCTCAAGTCGAATGCATCATTGTCATCTTGTCTTCTTGATCAAGGAAAGAGCCGGGCTTCCACATTAAGTGGAAAAGCAGAGACTCCCTGTTATTTTGCATGCAGCTATTACCTGCCTTGCTACAAAAACACAATGGAAGGGAAACCGCTCCCAGCCTTTTTCAAGCGTAGACCTCTTGCTCATAGGTGAACTTGGTGACCAGTACTTTACAGAAAATTTTCCAGTCACGTTCAGAGTCTTACTGAGCAACGAAAGAGCCAGGCTTCCACTTTCTGTGGAAAACTAGAGATTCCCTTTCATGATTTATCTTAGTTTCATTCATTTACTTCCCTGCCATTTTTACAGGGGTGTGTAGCCTTTTTATATCCACTGTAACTAGGTTGGCTTACATTAGGCAGTTGTTCAACTGTAATATGGGACTGGTCAACACATTAGAGCTTTCACTTCAGCTAGTTAATAAATGTATAATTGCCCATCTCTAATATATTTCATACACAAAGTGCTGAGGTTGTAGGAAGTGAAAGCAGTAGATATGTTTAATGCCTAATGATGTAATAACATAACATTCATTTTGTGGGGTTCCAAAATTCTGAGACTGTAGATGAATATTTTCTCCTTAGGTTTCCTCACTTCATTGCTCCTGTAACAACAACTAGCAATGCAAACAACAATATCATTAATGTTTTCTCCCTCACTGTTGAAGTGTCTCACCACTGGAAAGTAGAAATCTTTCAGACTGATGGTGCAAAGTTGCTTGAAGGTGTTTCTCTTGGTTTCCCCAATGTACAGCTGATTACATTTTACAAATGGCAACAAACAGTTGATTTAGGCATGAGGAGTGATGAGTACCTATGATATGATATATATATATATATATATATATATATATATATATATATATATATATATATATATATATATATATGAGTGGAATACATCAGTCTCAACAAAACAAACTATTGTATGCATACTTTTGTGAAATATTATTTCATAATAATTAAATGATATATTTTGTGCTGTCTTCTCTTTTCCATGCAGTCAGATTCAATGTTTTGGCTTAAATGAGGGTGAGTGCATTTGGTTAATTTATTTCCAAATGAGGTATCCATGAATTCTCTATACTTGACTTATGGTTTCCCGCAACCAAATGAATACTAATGAGTTGTGCAATAGTGAATCTTTTACCAAATCCTTTTGGTATAAAAATAAATAATTTGTAATCAAATTTGATGATTTGCTAGAAAAAAAGCAAAAAGTATTGACATAGAATTGCTCAGAAATGTAAAAGTTCATTTGCACATTAATCAGTCTAACAGTTTGTTCCAAGCATTTGTAATCAATAAAAAGAAATAATCAAAAATGTTTTCTATTTCACCATTCCTGGCAGACTGTACTGTAAGACAGTTACAGTCTTCTGTGCAGTGCAGCACACTCTCTTCTGAAACAAGGGGCCAATGATTGCCTAGCAGCAATTTTTATTTCCAATAGTATTCTCCAGTGGACCTCTATAAGTGTTTGTCACTCACTTTGGCCTCTGCTCTCCATTAGTTTTGTGGACCTACCACTAGTGAAACTTCATTTGCTAAGTTTTTTGAGAATGTTATCTGTGTGTGTCAAACGGATTTTTATCCAAAACTTTATGATATAGAAGTGTTCATTGGGTAAGTGTCATTATTTCCCCTCGAGCTAGCACTGTAACATGCAGCGTGTTCGGAAACCCAAAGAGCGAGCTTGATGTGTGAGCTCAACACACAAGCTCAAAACACGAGCTCAAGGCGAGCTCACGCTTTTGGGTTTTCAGTGACACTGACATTGTTTACTTTCGACAAGTGCATTTGTTATGGTTTATGTCCTGTCTCTACCCCTATATTGTCATTGGTTGTTTCCTGTATGTGTCATCATTAGTCTCAACTGTTTTGTGTTCACCCTTGATTACATTTGTCATTTAAACCCCTCGTGTCTCTTTGCACTTCGCGAAGTATTACGTGAGTTTCCATATACCAAGCGTTTGTTTCTCAGTTCATGTGTTATTGTTTTTATCTTTTTTCATGCTCAACGTTCTCGATTCCTGTTTTGCCTAGTTTGTGCCTGTTTCCAATTGCCTGACCCATTGCCTGTTTTCTGACTATGCTGTTGTCTTATGATTTGGATTTGTCTGCCTGCCTCTTTCTAATAAAAGCTCTTATCTGCACTAGCATCCGTCCCAACCTCCATAACGTTCAGTTACGTAACAGTAAGGTCTTAAGACTGTTCTATTTATCTCCTTTTGTAATGAAGTGTCAAAGATTTGTATATGTAGTGTTAACTAAAACTGTGGATCTATTTTGCAGGAGAAAACAAGGACTTTTATCAATAATATCCACTACTAGAATAGTTGTCACAGATCTGCTTACATAAATACAACATTGTTGTGGATTTGCCCAACAGCCTCTTTGATTTATTTTTGCTTAGTCAGTCACCATTGATTCTACAATGGGTTAAGAGTTTTGTTCTACACTGGGTTAAGAGTTTGATTGCTGTGGGCTTTTACACTCTTTAATGAAATAGTTGGCCCTGCTCTGTGTAGGTAGGATGGGCATCTGTTAGCTCATGTATACAAAAGAGGGCAATTAATGCTCACATCCTGCATTTCAGTTATTTTATTTTTACATACTGTATCTACTTTGCATCAGTAGCTCATGACCATAGATTTTTCTTGGAGCAGGATGATGCTAATAATGACATAGCCTCAAAGAAAATTAAGAGGCCATCACACTTATCTACTATCACTACTATATAGTGAATTTTTAGAGAAACCTTGTTATACGTAGTTGAGAGTCAACAACAGAGTTTACCTTATCCACTTCTTATCTTATTATCAATAATTGCAATTTATCTTACAGTAGAACTGGTTCTGTACATCAAAGATACTGTTTTCACTTTTATTTTGCCTCTTTGTGGGAATTTATTATAAATTATTTAAATTATTTAATAGAAATTATTAGATTAATAAAGACTATTTTCTATAAATTAAGACCTTGGCAGCCACAGAGTATTTTTTAAACTAGCCCTCATCTCAACCTTGTCATTTACTGTCCTGTCCAGTGCTCCTCCCCAACACAATGGGCAGCGTAAGTTGTTCCCCAATCTGCCTCTATTAGCATTTGTTGCAGTTCCCATTTTTTGACCACTAGGTGCAATAATAACTCAAGATTCAAGATTTTGTTTGTGACATGCACAGTTATACAGTATATACTGTAACTTTAAGTGAAATGAAAACCTAGCTTTATGGAGTATAATGAGGTTGTGAGCACAGACATTTGTGCAAAATCAAGAAAGGCAAGCAAATCAATGGAAATCAGCTTATATATATATATATATATATATATATATATATATATATATATATATATATATATATAGCAACATTTAAAAATCTTTGGTGCTATAAACTGTAACAGATTTTTAAAATGTGTACAGTTGTGCATGAAGACTTTATTAAGATTTTAATTTTTTTTCAATTTGTTGAATGGCTGATATATGAATGTTTATGCATATTTATTTATGTGTGTGTGTGTGTGTGTGTGTGTGTGTGTGTGTGTGTGTGTGTGTGTGTGTACACTCGAGACAGTCAATTAAAATCACAAGAGGGTGCATCCATTTCACAGTGAAGGATCATTTGAGTTTTCGTTCATTTTCATGTTGGCCTAAGGATATGAGAAGTCCATTGAATACACTGATACAGGCACACTGTGATCTAAGTACAGCAAAATTTTTATACTTTTTTTCCCCTTTATTACTTTTCCTATGTTTTCTTGTCTCCTTCCTTTTCCTCATCTCAGAAAAAACTTTTATCACCTGTCTTCATCCAGCCTTTTCTCTTTCCTGCTCTATCTCATTGTTTACCCCTCAGTTCAACTCTCTTTATATCTCTGGATGTCTAATTTATCTGAAACCTTTGTGGCCTTGTTTGAACCACCCTCTCCAGTATGTGACAGTCCGGTAGCACGATTAATACCCCACACACATGCAACCACACACAAGCACACACACACACACACACACACACACACACACACACACACACACACACACACACACACACACACACACACACACACACACACACACAAACAGAAGTGTTCCTGTCCCTGTCCTCCCATATGCATTTTAAATGAACATGAAATTTTATCCATATATCAAAGGCTTCATCAGTCACACAGCATCTTTGTGTGTGTGTGTGTGTGTGTGTGTGTGTGTGTGTGTGTGTGTGTGTGTGTGTGTGTGTGTGTGTGTGTGAGTGAGAGAGAGAGAGAGAGAGAGAGAGAGAGAGAGAGAGAGAGAGAGAGAGAGAGCGCTTGCATGAAGAAGAGACAGCAGGTTGGAATTCTCATGGCTCATTTCCCCTTTAAAACATAAAGGTTGAAATTTGAAAATAGTCTGGTTTACTTTTGCTATTTATCTCCAGGCAAAATGACTACCATTACTGTGAACTTTAGATGCACTCTTCTCTCCAGTGCCAACAACAAAGATATAGCTTGTCTACATTTGACATGAGACTAATTTCTGACATGGTTTGTAAAATGCAAACTTCAGTTGGTTTTGTTCATTTTGTTTGTTTTTGTTTTCTTATTTAGGCTTCCTGTAATATTGCTAGCCAAATGTGTTCGCTAGTTGCAGTAATGTTAGCTGATTGCCTTAGGATACAAGTTTCTTCATTTGCTACAAATTAATACTTAGTTAAATTTTTTGTTGTTATATTGTGTAATGCTAATATTTAGTAACATAATAGAAAAAAAGTTAAAGGTAATTATGGTAACACTTTCTATGAAGCCCATGCTTATAACGAATTATAGCCCATGCTCATAATGCATTATACACCAATTTAAAAATATCAATTAGTCAGTCTTATGGTTTCATTAATGGATTCATAAAAATTAAGCCTGCATTTTTATGATGTTATTATTATAACAAAGTATAGATCTTTATGTGTCATTAGAAATGTGTTTCTAGAGCAGTAATACTTGCTTATAAATAAAGATAAATGGGGCTATAATTCATTATAAGCATGGGCTTCATAGAAAGTGTTACCATAATTATTTACTGTTATTTTACCAGGAAGTCCCATTGAGATAAAAAATCACTTTTACAAGAGAGACCTGGCCAGGGTTGCAGTCATACAAACTCACAACAAATTAAAATGCAACATATACAACATGATATACAAAGTACCACAATACACAAAAACCAAAAATTTTTGTAAAGAGGCTTCTCACAAAAAACAATCACACGACTCATTCACCACATTCTTTATGATTCCCTTAAATTCAGCTATGGATATAAATGTGTGTAATTGTTAATTGTTCTGCAATTTATACCATATCTAAGGTGCATAAAAGGAAAATGCAGTCAAAACATCTGGGTTAACCCTGTTTTGTGAGAAGGGAAGAGGACGTTGCGTGAGCTTCATGCTGTAGGAAGCACCCTCGCGTAGGACGGGCATCTAAAGTTTGTGTAACATCATTCCTATTTATAGGCCTGCTGTGATCAGGTGATGTGGCAATTAAACTTCATGCTGTGGGAACAAGAAGACTTACTCAGTCATATTGAGGGCATGGCCTGTTCAAAAAAGATCCAAGCCATGTTTATCCAATGTATATCCAGGCTGTAAAATTGAATGAATTTGTGCGCCATAGACCACCCTGGTGGGTACCCTGTAAGGCCTCATCATCCTGTAAGGGTACCCCTTTGGACAAAGCCTTCGAGGAAGCGAACCCCCCTAGTGGAATGAGCCCTTATGCCCAGAGGCATAGCGAGACCATGAGCCCCATAAGCAATAGAGATTGCTTCCTCTATCCAATTAGAGATGAGTTGCTTCGACACAGCATCACTTCTACTGTCACTGCCAAAGCAGACCAGTAGCTGCTACGACTTATGCCGTTGGTCAGAGCAGTGGACATAAGTACAGAGAGCCCTTACTGGACACAGTAGGTGCATTTTCTCTTGTTTTGGTGTGAGGAACAGAGGAGAGCAGAAAGCCTGCAACACTACCGGCTAGGCAGTAGATGTAGGCACTTTAGGAATATAATCCGGACTAGGATATAGGAAGGCCTTGGCTAATCCAGGAACAAAGTCAAGACAGGAAGGGGCAACAGAGAGCTTGTAGATCTCCTACTCACTTGAGAGATTTCCGGGCCAGCAGAAGAGCTACCTTTAGAGTCAAAAGCTTCTCTGAGGCTTACTCTAAGGGCTCAAATGGGGCACTTGACACACAATGGTCCCAGGAAGGTATGCGTGGTCTGCAGATGGGCCTCAGCCGCCTGACACCACGCATAAACCTCGATGTTAGAGAATGTTGCCCCACAGAGGCTCCATCAATAGGGGCATGGCTGGCTGAAATGGTGGCCTCATAGACCCTAATAGTAGAAGGAGCCAACCCTGCTTGGAAACATCCTTGCAAAAACTCCAGGACTGTAGCTATTGCGCAGTTTACTGGGTCTAGCTGATGTTCCTAACATCACAAGACAAAAAGTCACCACTTGAGCATATACAATTTCTTCATGGATGGAGTGCTAGCATTCAACATGGTCTCTACAACGTCAGTTGTGAGACCAGAATCTATGAGCTGGTGTCTTCAAGGGCCAGAACCACAGTTTCCATAGTTGCAGCCAAGGGTTATAAATCAGCCCTCCGGCTTGAGACAGTAGATCCCTGCAAATGGAAATATCCCATCTAGCAGGGATATTATGGCTGAGAGCCATATTCGAGCTTGCCAGTAAGTTGCTACTAGCAGCAGACATACACGATCTTGGCGAACTCTCGCTAGAACTTGTGGGAGCAGAGTGATTGTGGGAAAAGCATACAGACATGAGGTCAGCCGCATGTGTGCCATGGCATCCAGCCCCAATGGTGCAGGAGTCGTGAAGGCGAACCACAGCGGACAGTGTGTTGTTTCTTCAGAGGCAAACACATCCATTTCCGATTGGCCAATCCTCCGCCATATGGACTCCACCACTTGTTTATGGAGCCTCTAATCCCTGGGTCTCAGCTTCTGCCTCGACAGGATGTCTGCCCCCACATCCCAGTTGAATGTATATTGCACGCACTGACAAAAACTTTCCCTCCGCCCAGAGAACAATTAGTTGTGCCAGCCTGAACAGGGGGTGCAAACATAACCCTCCCTGGTAGTTGATATATGAGACCACCGCTGTGTTGTCTGTCACAACTAACACACGGCGACCTCTAAATTGAGGAACAAAGAATTTCAGTGCTAGAAATATGCTCCACATCTCTAGGTGATTTATATGCCACTCCAGATGAGAGCCGCTCCAGAGACTGTGAGCTGGACAGCTGTCTAAAACCGCATCCCAGCCAATGAGGGAGGCATCTGTCATTACCGTGTTGTGATAAAGAGACACCCCTAGACTGTTGAATCGCCAGTTCCCTTGATCATGCTAGAATTAACCAGTTGTCCAGGTAGTTTAGTACACAGATGCCCTGGGGTTGCAAGGGAGCCAGAACAGCATCCATGCTCTTTGTGAAGGTGTGAGGTAGTAAAGCGAAAAGAACCCGATATTGGTACGTGTTGCCTCTAAATGTGAACCTCAGGAACTTCCTTTGATGGGGCGATATTTCTATGTGATAATATGTGTCTTTTAGATCTATCATCACAAACTAGTCCTTGAATTGAATCTGTGGAACGATAAGCTTGAGCAGCAGCATCTTGAACCTGTATGTCTGTTCAGATGACGCAGCTCTAAAATTGGTCGCATACTCTTATCTTTTTTTGAGAACCATGAAATAATGGCAGTAAAAACCTCCCTCCTTCAGGGAATGGGGTGCAAGCTCTATGGCCCCTTTATCCAAGAGGGATCTTGCTTCCTGCACTAATGTCGGGCTCTGCTCTGTGCTGACTACTATGGTGAGCACACCTCTGAACCAGGGGTCGAGCCCTGAACTGGACCTGGTAACCCTTTTCTATGGTAGAGAGAACCCATGGAGACGCATTTGACAGTAGTTTCCACGCTGCCAGATGGTCTTTTAGTGATGTTAACTCTTCCATATTCTGTTGGACAGAAAGCATTAGAGTTTCATTGCCCTGTGACAGCTCACTGACCAGAGAAGACTGAAAACTTGGATGGCCTTGGCTAAGGGAGGCCCTAGAGTAGTGCTGGGGGTTATATTAGTATATTAGTAGCAATGTGTTATATTAACTAGGACACATTTGTGCAATGGGGACCTCACTAAAATGTTTAATCCTGGTTATGGATCTGCCTGAGATTTCTTTTTTCTTTTTTTTCTTTTTGAGAACAGCAGATCTTTATTCCAACTAATTATGCAAGCAAACCACACATTTAAGATAAAAAAAAAATCAGATAAAAAAAATCCCATACCATTTTAGCTCTCGTTATTTTATTTTTTTTAATTCAGCAGTAACCATCTTATCAAAACAATGACTGGAAATTTTGTAGCAGATGTGGAAAGGGCCATGTCCTCCAAAGCAAAGTGCTCAATTTCAGATTCAGGACACAATAGTCTTCAGCTAGTGCTGGCCAGATTTTTTAATTAAAAATGTTTTTTTTTTTCTTTTTTTTTTTTTTTTTACAGAAAACTGTTGGTGGTCATAAAGCATCACAGTTCTGTTTTGATCTTGTGCATGAGGTCCTGCTGGTGAATCATCTCAAGCTACCTGGTCCAGTGATGGTAAGCCAGAAGTGTGATGTTCTTAGCAGCCACAGAACTCATCTCCATGGCACTCGCTGTCCATTCAATTCCATTGAGGTAATAAAGACAGTCATGCAGGATCATAGGTGGCATCTCCTGAGAGCTTCCGCATCGAGGGTATGCCTTCCATTCAGTGACCTGCTGGCTGAAGGGAAACGGTGGTAACTTGTGAATGGATCAGGTTGGCTTTTGCCAGTTTTAGAACAAACTAATTTATTCCCTCCTTCCACTGCCCACAGATTGGCTTGTGCACCAGCCAGTGAAACTGCTGGTGAAACTGCCTGAGATTTCTAAGGGTGCTAATGCATACAGTATGTGGCATTTAGTCTTTTTGAATTGAATCCTGGTGTCCACTTTTGTGCAGGTAATTTAAACATCGTAAATTCGATCAGTTGCACTCGGGTATAGACCAAAACAACTGGTGAGTGAGGTGGTCTCATTCTGGGTTGAATTGAACTCTAGTGCAGTTCAAGTGCAGTATTATAAGTTGTTGATTAGGTTTACATTTATGTTATTTAAATTATTATCTAGTAATTTATTGAGCTCCATCTCCACAATGTTCTCCATGCTGGTATAAAGCTGTTATTAAATGATATTATTAATTAATGTCATGATTAATTATGTCTAAAATTATTTTTTGCTGTACACACAAATTACTTGGATATTAAAGAAAGTCATTCAAGTTAAATTCTTCTCATTAATTTTATTCTGCATAATGAAAAGTTCCAGCAACACTGGAACTTTCATGTGATTAACAATTCTCTGTGGTCTCTCGTGTAACTGATTTGATTATGCATGAATAATTTAACTATGCATAAATAAAAAATATCAGGATTTTTGCTGCTACTATGACACCACTGGCTCACAATGACAAATTCAGAAGAAAAAAAAATGGCATCAAATATTATGCATTCTGATGTTCGGGGGATATCTTTTCTTACAATTTGTAGAAATAGTTTTAACACGAGAACTCACAAGAGCTGGCAAATAGCTACCTAAATGTGTTTGATATTTCTGTGTAGTTATTTTTTATTTGTTTTCTGAAGGGCCCCCCCCCTCAATTTTTCTCCCCAATTACGTTACTTGCCAATTCTCTCCCAACAGCCGGATCTCCTGTATCATACAACAGCTACCAACTGGGGAGAGTGAGGCTTCCTCCAAGACACATGAAGCCAGCCAATCCCATCCTTTCAAACTGTTGCTCATGTTACATCACAGGACAGCATAACACTATCTGTCCTCACTACACTAATCTGTCCTCCTTGGCATTAGCTCACAGATACCCATGACTGGCTAGTGTCACTGATTGACAGGGAAGAGAGTATGCCATCTCTCCTACCCAGAGAGTACAGCCAATTTTTCTCACTTGGCTCAGGACCATATGTGACTGTGGCTTCACCAGGATTCAAACTCACCATCTCCAGACCAGTGGGTGAACGATTTTCTGTTGTCTAACTGTGTCTGTTAATCCTCTGCTTTGTTTTAGCTAAGGCTCATGTTAGCTAGAAATTGGCCAGTGTGTCTTTGGTTTGTTTACACTATGTATTTAAACTCTGTTATATTGGGTAAGAATTGAGAGTCAAGTTTTTGAATACCTCATTAGTGTGTATTTTATCCATGGATCTATTTTATCCTCTGCTCTGTATTTTAGCTAGCATGTTAAAAGAGGCTGGTGAATGACTAATGTGTTTTTTTTGTGTATTTATTTATACTTTATGGTCCATTTTCACAGTTGAGTTATGTGTGAGAATTTAATACAGAAATTGCAGACATTAGTATTCATACCCTAAATATAACTATGGATTATACTTGCTTTTAACTATGTGTATGCATATGCAAGTTGCCTGTCACCCATATTGTGTGTCACTTGTGCACAAATTTGAGTTGTTGTGCATTTGAGTTGCTTGAGTTGTTTCTCCACATGCATACAATGTCACATTAAAAGCTATTCAGAAGTTATGTGAGAGTTTCCTATAAGTGGCGGAGTCTAAACCAGAGGCATCCCTCAGTTATGTGCTATTCTGACCCTGGACTTAAGCTATTTTTTGTGTGATAATGGCTCAAGCAAAGAGCAGTATCTAATCCAGTACCAATGGCTGACAGTTTGATCTAATAATAGCTAACAAGCACATTACTTTACGGATCACGTGCTGTCTTCTGTCTTCATTCCCATTGATAGTCGCTGCATCAAGTCATTCCAAATTTCCATACAGTTCAACTTTTCTCAACTTTGTCTCCTCACTGGACATGCCCACATCTAGTGGCCTATCACTTATATTGCCAGAAGTCGCCGGCTGTCACTGCAAATGAATTGTCTCCGGTTGCTTTGTCACTGTATGTGTGAACGTACCTTTAGTCTGCATCTTGGAATTGAGTGGTTTGTTCCTGATTGTGTCTTGGGTCAATGGACACACACACACAATTTTTTTCTGACCACCTCAGAAGTGCTAAGCCTTGCATGCTCAATTATTAGCTGGCTAAATTAAAAACAAGGAAATTTCTGAATCTGGGAACATTGGATGAAAAAGGAAGTTGAAGATGAGAATGGGGAACATTTTAATTAAGGCATTTTATGGCTGGTAATGATTGCATATCTACCTCCCACTTCAATTTAATCAAGTCCCAAATAATTGAGAAAGAAAGAACAAAAGTGTAACACCAGGTCAAGATATTACCCCTCAATGTTGCGCTCTCCTAGGTTCTAGTGTGACCTCTGACCCGAATACCCTTTTCACTTTCTCATTTAATGTATATGAACTGAACATTTTCAATAGTTTATTGCCAACTGTCTAACTGTGTCTTGTTCTTTCTAGTTAGCCTAGAATGTCTAGACTGTTTGCCTGTTCATTTGATTACTCTTCCTATTATTGTCTGGTTCTTTTGTCTGATGTCTGATCATTCTTTGTCTCTTGCGTGCTATCATTTTGGACTTAGTACACAAGGACTAATATGAACACACATTCTGGACACAAAAACATGCATACAAATTCTACAAGAGGATCTCAATAAAAAGGGAAGACGACTCAACTGTGCATTTGGGGTGGTCAGAAGATTCATTCGCAGCAAAATGAACACAACTGATATACATCACCACAAATGTCAGGCCTATAAAAATGGGCTATTAAAAAGGTGTAGTGTTTTATTTGCCCCTAGGTGCCTGGCCATGGGATTACAATAAGTTGTGTTGAAAAGCATTTCCCTTCGGGATTTTGGGACAAACAACTGGGTCACAGCAGAGGTCCCACTGCTCTGCAGCTAATCTCAGCCTGGTCTCAGTGAGGTGATGTACCAGGAAGTGCATCTGCTGCCAAGACCGAGCAATCCTCACATTAAATGTCTGATTCTTAACTGATACTTGGTTAATATGCTGCTGATTGTTTGTTGATATTTTACTGATTATCTCCAAACATGGATATGATATTCACAATAATGTCTGCTACTGCAGATTAATACTGAACTAAATGTTACTGATAGAAAGGTGATATGTTATTGACAGTTGGTAAAGCAGTTCCTCCAGAATTTTTTTATTTTGCAATCGTGGAAAGTAATGCAAAATCAATAAAACTCCACAATATTTGGAGGAGCTTGCAATTTTTCTAAATTACCACAGATTTTCCGTAGATTTGGGCAAAGATGCACCATGGGATGTCATCACAATGCTTATTCAGTCAAAGCCTTCTTCAGTTCATGTGTGTCGATCATGGTTACAGCTAAAATGTCTCATTTACCAATAAACATCACTGCGAAAAACCATGCAAAACAATTTTGCACAATTGCAATTTTGCCAATTCAAGTAGTTTTACGCAAAAAAAGCACAAAAAATGCGGCAGCAAAATCGAGCATTTTTGGCCGCAACAATCACAAACAACACTTTGAATTCCTGTATGAACGGGTTAAGGTATTTAAGTTACTACTTGGTATTAACCAAAAACTCACATGATAACTACTGATACTACAGTATTGCATTGTACTGATACACAGTTGAAACTGACTGTTTTACTGATATATCACATTACTTTCCAAAACTCTATTTTACCCAACCATAGTTGACATGCTGTTGGAAGTTAGTTCACCTTTTTCTATAAGGATACTCCAAATAAAGTAGTACCATAAAATGTGTTTGAGAAAACACCAGAGCAAGTTATAACAGATCATAATGCTTTCGTGGAAATGTTTGTGGATATGTTTTACTATTTATATTACTTATTGCTACAATAGATAGATCATGTCCACGTAACCAAGATTTCAAAGTGCTTCTTCTGGCTTACAGGGTTCATTTATAGGAACGTTTTTCAAAGAGTGATAGGAAGAGCAAAAGTAGGCTCAAAATGTGCCACCATTTTCAACATGAGATCAATACTCAGTTTCCACTCAGCTGTAGAAAACTGTTAGTGGAAACCCCAGTGAGATGCCAGCTCATTCATCTCAATATTTTTCTACTATCCTAATGGTTGTGTTCTGATGGACTTGCCAATCTTATCCACCTACAAATAATTCTACACAGTAGGGTGCAGCCCATTAGGGAGACATTACTTGCACTTCACTTCTGCAGCTACTCTTACAAATGAAACAATACTCTCTCTCTCTCTTTCTCTCATTATTATTTATTTACACAAAACATATGGCTCAGTTGTTTGTGTAATTTGTATACTGTTGGAAACTTTGTGCTTAGTCAATTTATTTCTAGTTTCTCCGTCAAAGGCTTTTTGGAGGAAAAAGTATAAAAAGTAAACAATCTACCTTCTTATGTTTATTACTCCTGCTATTGTATTTTACACTGTCACGTCACACCCAACTTTGGTTTCAAACTCAATTTTCCACTACTTGACAATTATCATTGATAGGATGCCTGAACTTACAGTGAGGGTTAGCAAGAAATCAGACCCAGTCTCTACTTGAAATGTATATTTTTTCTCATGACTGCTGGCGATGATATTGTTTTGGATTTCACAGACAATCCATTTTAATTTCTTCGTTGAAAAGTCAACATTAAAGGCAGAAATTAAACCTTAAATTTGAAAGAGACGGAGGGCTTAACCCCACTAGTCCATTTTTAAAAAATGGCCCTGGTGTAATGCCATTTAGTGATAATACTATTCAAGTAGGTGCAGTTCCTAGGTATGCCACATGCATATGTTCATAATCTACACATTGCATGTAGTTTACTTCACAGGGGCATTATAAAAAATCTTAAATCTTCATGTAATCTTCTATATTGAATGTTATACCTTTACCTAATACTTCAATGTCCTGAAGCACCCTAATCCCCCTTGGGAATCAATAAAGTAAAAATATTGCGAAGTGAAAATTATTGTGAAGTTTAAAAGTGAAAATATTCATAATGGGGTTTAGCTGGTCTAGTCGCTAACTAGACGCAACCAGGCCTGATTACTGCCAGCCCTGTTCAATCAAATCCACACTTAAATAGAACTTTTTCAACAGCATGAAGTTGGTTAAAAGGTCTTACCAAGTAAAACACTATGCCAAAGTTGAAAGAAATTCCAGAAATTATGAAGAAAGTGATTGAAATACATCAGTCTGGGGAGGGTTACAAAGCTATTTCAAAGGCTTTGGGACTCCAAAGAACCACACTGAGAGCCATTATCTCAAAATGGGGAAAAAACTTGGCACAGTAGTGAACCTTCCCAGAAGCTGCCGACCTTCCAAAATTCCTCCAAGAGCACAGCAACTGCTCATCCAAGAAGTCACAAAAGAGCCAAGGACAACATCAAAAGAACTACAGGCCACTGTTCATGACTCCACTATCAGAAAGTCACTAGGCAAAAATAGCATCCATGGAAGAGTGGTGACGTGAAAACCCCTGCTAACCCAGAAGAACATTATGGCTCATTTTAATTTTGCCAAAACACACCTTGATGATCCTCAAAACTTCTGGGAAAATGTTCTATGAACTGATGAGTGACATGTGGAACTGCTTGGAAGACAGGCGTCCCATTAGATCTGGCATAAACCAAATACTGAATTCCACAAAATTAACATCAATATACCTACGGTCAAGCATGATGGAGGAAGTGTGATGGTGTGGGGATGCTTTGCTCCTTCAGGCCCTGGGCACCTTGCAGTAGTTGAGGAAAACATGAATTCTGCTCTCTACCAGAAAATCCTAAAGGAGAATGTTCGACATTCAGTCTTTACACTGTAATTCAAGAGCAACTGGATTATGCAGCAAGTACAATGATCCAAAACATAGGAGTAAGTCCTAGTCCTAGAAGCCATTAGTAGGGGCAATTTGGTTTTCATATGGATAATAGGTGTTGGATAACTTTTTTTTTTTTTTTTTTTTTTTACTCAGGTTGCCTTTGTTTAATGTTGTATTTTGTTTGAAGATCTAAAACTATTTAGTATGAAATTTACACAAAAACAGAAGAAATCACAGCACTGTATTTTCACAGCACTGTACACCTACAGTTACCCCTGAAACTGTTGGAATGGCAAGGTCAATTAATTTGTTTGTGCTAAAACCAAAGACATTTTGGGTTTGAGATCAAAAGATAGATATACGACGAGAGATTAGGATTTCAGCTTTTATTTCCTGGTATTTACATCTAGATGTTTTAAACAACATAAAACATAGAACCTTTTGAATCAGACAAGCCAATTTTTAGGTGAGCAAAAGTATAGGAACAGATAAGTCTTGAAGTAAATTAAGGTAAATAACACAATATTTGGTTGCATATTCCTTGCTTGCAATAACTGCATCAAGTCTGCAACTCACTGACATTACCAAATTGTTGGTTTCTTCTTTTGTGATGCTTTTCTGGCTTTTACCACAGCCACTTTCAGTTGTTGTTTGTTTTGGGGGGTTTCTCCCTTCAGTCTCCTCTTCAGGATGTGAAATGCAGTCTCAACCTTTCCCCAAGATAAAGTTCTTTTTTGAGATGCCAGTATGTTTTGGATCATTGTCTTGCTACATGTTCTGCCCAATTAATTTGGATGCATTTCTCTGTAAATTGCGCAAATGTTCCAGTAAACTACTGAATCCATTCTGCTGATACCATCATGAGTTACATAATCAATAAAGATTAGTGAGCCTGTTTCAGAAGCAGCCATGCAAGCCCAAGCCAAGACACTACCTCCACAATGTTTCACAGATGAGCTTGTATGTTTTTGATCATAAGCAGATCCTTTCATTCTCCACACTTTGGCCTTTCCATCACTTTGGTAGAGGTTATTCTTGGTTGCAGAATTTTTGTGGCTCATCTCTGGTTCTTTGCAAATTCCAATCAGGCTTTCCAATTCTTACTTCTGATGAGAGGTTTGCATCTTGTGGTATGACCTCTATATTTCTGCTCTCCAAGTCATCTTCAAATGGTGGATTATGATACCTTCACCCCTGTCCTGTGGAGGTTGTTGGTGATGACACTGACTGATGTTTTTTGGTTTTTCTTCATAGCTCTCACAATGTTTCTATTATCAGCGGTTGTTGTTTTCTTTGGATGACCCATTCTGTGTCTGTTGCTCAGTACACCAGTGCTTTCTAACTTTTTCAGGACATTCCAATTTGTTGTTTTGGGTATGCCAAATGTTTGTACAATGCCTCTGATTGGTTTATATCTACACAACTGGCACATGAAACTGCAGAGATGATGTAAGATTGCAACTTTAATGATCCTGAACATATGTGGCCAGAAAAGTATGGTTAACAGATCAACAATATACATAAATGCAGTTATTTTAAGAATTTTTTTTTTTTTAAATTAAACACTACATTTATAATGATATAGAGTCCTAGCTACTGTGATAAGTTGGAGTTACCTCAGGCAAAATATCCACATGGGGAAAGTACTGGATCAGAATGCTCTCCTCAAGCTGACTTAGCCCATTAGCTATATTCCTGGAGTGGGCCTGAGCCAATTATGCCAGATCTTAAAATCAGATCTTGGGTAATGGTCTAGCTAAGTCAAGGACCCCAGTCACAAAGCTCTCAACTGCACTCCAGGTGCTCATATTTGCACTGCAATTCGAGTCACCCAGAGGCCACATTTTCCAGTCCAGAAAAATTATTATACATACCAGACAAGATCTAGCTGACGTCTGAGGCCCACATTTTCTATTTATTCTTTATTCAGCACAGATCGCTTTCAACTAAGGGTGCTTTGGATGTGAGATTGTTATGGGAGATTGGTTTACTTTCAGAATGAACATAATTAAATTAACCAAAACCCAAAACAAATGTAACAAACCTTCACCACGTCAGTGTACGAATCTCAAAGTACGGAGAATATGCCGCCAGAACTCAGGAATTTACTAGATAATTATATAAATAACTACTTCACACAAAATATTTTTTGTATCGTATCAGTCATTTTTTGTTAGCAGGTCGAATATCCAGAGCATAAATGACATTACCGCTGTGCTGCATTAACAAAATACATGGCATGCTTGGTTCATGTCCTGCAATTGGGGTGATTCAGGATCTAATCACTTTCTCACTTCTATTGAACGGTGCTAAGAGTTCCAACTAATTACACTATCTCGGAATATACCCAAGTGTGATTGCTGTTTTTGCATCTGCCTAAATAATGGGAACACGCAGGGAGAAAAACAGGGTTTGATATAAATAGATTAAAGGTTGCATATGTGAGCACCCTAAAATACTTTAAATTAAGAAAACTTCAGATATCAATATCTGTAGACAATGACATACTCTTTTCACTTTGTCCTTTGTGTTTGATCTTAAATCAAGCTCAAACTTAATTCAAACTCAAAATGTTTGATCTCAATTTAGCTCAAATCCATGGAATACCAGAGCAAGTACCGGCTAAACTGTGTGGTTGGACTGCATTTGCTTTGAATGAAAGCATGTCATAAATAAAGTAGTGGTAGATTTTAAATGCAGAGACCTGATAAATTAACATAAAACTAGGTAATACAAAAACATAAACTGCAATACCAGTCTATTCAAAAAGGAGGCGCTGCTCCTTCTAACCCTTTTATCTCTGTATTTCTCTCAATAATTTCATCTGATTTTACCCCTCCTCCTTTAGTCTACACCCTGTCATGGTGCCTCTTGCCTAGTTTGCCCTTCCTTCCCATCTGTGCCTCTGTGTGTGTGTGTGCGCGCGCACTCACGCTCGTCCCATTGAATGTATTAGATGAGAAACATATTTTGAGTCTTCAGGAAAGAAAGGAGGAATGAAGACTGCTCCTCATGAGAGCACAAGGAAACATTCCAAACTTTTCACAACTTTTATGTTTCTATAACATGCATGTGAGTTTGTGGAGCTTCTTTTGTATTCCTGAAAAAAATGACAGTTTGTTGAACTGCATGGCACTGCATGTCTATGTAATACTTATGTTATTTAAGTAAAGTATTTAGTCTTTTCACTGATTCTAACATTGTGGTTAAATGCTCAAGCATGCATGTGTGTACATCTGAGTGCGTATTTGTACTAATACATATGGTGTTAATGATCAGACATTCAGTTTCATGTGTTTGAGGCAGGCTTTAATTTTCATTTCCTTTTTCCATTTCTTGTGTCCACCAAATCACTTTACTTACTCTAGTAATTTACTTTGCCTTATTTTACTACTTTTGCTGATTTATAAAACATGCATTTCACTACATTTTCTTCTGTCATCTCCATCCTTTTTCTGTTATTCCTCTCATATTCATATGTTTTTGCTGGGATGGACTCCTGCCACAATAAGGAAGGCACACAAAGTGTCTGCATGCCTAAATTTGAGAATGCGGCTTTCAACCGTACTGTAATTGTTTCAAACGTGTGCGGCTCTCCTCCTGAAGACTACTGCATGCAAACGGGTTCCACACGCTCCTGTCGCCATTGTGATGCTTCAGACCTTGAGACAAACCACAATGCCACCTACCTGAACGACTTCCACAGTGACGAGGAACCTACCTGGTGGCAAAGCCAGTCCATGTTTTACGGAGTGCAGTATCCCAACTCTGTCAATCTAACACTACACTTAGGTAAGACTATTTGAAACTAAGAACATTTCTTCTCAGTGCAAACAAGAACTGATTTTTGGTTTGTTAATCATGTTAGTTAATTCCCAGTTAGCATTGTGCACATGACTTCATGATAGATTTGGAAGTAATAAATGGAGACTATTTATGGTATTCTATTAGGTTAGACTATTTTGGTGCACTATTATGCCAAGTAGACTCTGTTAAATGTTCCTACAGGCTTCTGTTCTCTGGTAGCCACACTGTCATTTTGGCTGAAAGTTTCATTTTGCAAGAGCAATAAAAGAGAAATATTTGCTAACCAAATGGTGAAATGAACCACTCCATAGTGTTATGAGAAGAGTGTTCACTCAACAATACCCCTTTTAATTTAGGCATCCCATTTCACCTACACTAAACAATCAATTTGAATTTGCTTGAATGCTGCTATTTCAGTTCAGTTCAGTGATGAGTAGGAACTATCATGCATTCTCTGATTACATATTAAAATACTACATTTGTTTTCAAGAACAAACAGAAAAGGGTTAGGGTTCAAGCATATGTATTTGTCCACACTTATTAATTCAAATATATTATATATATATATATATATATATATATATATATTATATATATATATATATATATATATATATATATATATATATATATATATATATATATAAAATGCCTCTATAATTGAATACTGCTAATTCAGTCACACAAGGTACAGATTTTTTTGAAGATTTACTGCTGTTGTTTCATGAGTCATTCAAGATTTATTAGTTTCCTGTGGTGATTTCCTCTCTTTATTGGATCCTGATTGTCCTACTTCATTTTGGGGGGTGGGGGTGGTGCCAACTGCCAACTAATCATTCTTTGTCTCCAAATACAATTTACATAACTGAAAATATATTAACAATTGAAATTAGCCCACATAAAGACTTTTATTAGTAGTATTTTTTTTTTCAAGAATCTCTTTAAAATGTTAATGCAAAACAGCTGTCTGTAAAAACCATCAGCCTGTGAAGTTTTATGCTTGTACATATTTGCATCATCATTGTAAGGTCCAAATGATTGCTTGAGTGCATGCTTGGTCACATACCTTATGTCATTTAACAAAAGGTCAACATTGTACAAGATCAAACTGGCTGAACTGTGAGGCTTGAAAAAGTGTTATTTTGTAATAATGTAATTGGTCTTAACCATTATTGCTTCCCTTTGAGCAAATATTCAACATGTCAAGTCATTTTAAACTGTTGTAGTGCCATGTCAAGTTTTTTATAGAACCTGCAAAGCTTAAAATCTCAAGCATTAACCATACCCCTTTTTATAGAGAGGTTATTGTGGTTGCCTTGCTTGGAAAAATGTCAGTGCCTTGCACCCTAAAAATGTATTCAGAATAAAATGTTAAAGACTGCATGTAGCATGTTATATTCAGGATTTCAAAATCGATTGCAATACAGGAAAGCTGGAGTCAATAGAGAGTCTTTTGAATCACGGTCAGTGACTTATTCCAGACAAATTTCCTTAAAATAGATAGATAGATAGATAGATAGATAGATAGATAGATAGATGGATGGATGGATGGATGCTATACTTGGAGTTATTCGTACAGAGCCATGGCAAAGACAGAGCAAAAGTAAGAATATGCAGGAACTAAGGAAGGTTCTAGTAAATTAACCCTGGGCCTCAGAAGCTAGTATCACTCCCTTTAGCAGAAATAACTTCTTGTAGGCATTTTGCATAATAGTCCATCAGTCTCTGACATCGGCTTGCTAGAATTTTTTACCACTCTTCCATGCAATATTCCTTCAGTTGCAAGATGTTTGAGTGTTTTTTTTTTCTTTTTGCATGTACTGCCCATTTCAAATCCCCCTACAACATTTCAATGGCATACAAATCTGGGCTTTGACTAGGCTGTTCCATAACCCTCCATTTAGTCTTTTTGAGCCATTCCTGGTTGGATTTGCTAGTGTGCTTAGGATCATAATCCTGTTGAAAGGTCCACTTTCGGTTTAACTTCAACTTTCGGACAGATGACCTCACAATTATATTTAATCACTCTTTGATACGATGCAGAATTCATAGTTGAATCAATGTCCAGTCCAGGATCAGCAAAGCAACCCCAAACCATAACATTTCCACCACTGTGGCTCATGAAAAGCTCCTGAAAAGCTGTCTTTGGTCAGAGCCAAATATGTCTGCTGTTACTGTGGCCAAACAATTCTATCTTTGATTCGTATGTCCAGAGCACATTATGCCAAATGTCCTGGTCTTTGCCTATATGTTCACTGTCTTGCTCTAATGTTCTTTTCAGACAGCAAAGGCTTTTTCCTGGCATGCACTCATATTGTAGAAGCATGCACTTTGAGGCCAACAGTTGGAAGACTTACTTGACAGATCCTGCGGTGAAATTTTGAGGTGCTTGGGCTGAATTTGCTGGGGGAGCCAGTCCTAGACAAATTGGCAGTCGTTTGAAATCTGCGCCACTTGTAAATGATTTTCTTCACAGTGGAATGATGTATTTGAAATAATTTGGAGATCATTTTAAATCTCTTGTCAGATTCATAGACATCCACATGAATGCCTATGCAATCTGTAGGCCTTATAGAACTCTTTAGACATGATGACACCACACACCTCAATAGCAGGGAACACCAGACACTAGATGTGAGAGGTTTAAATAAGACAGGTTCCACCTGCGCTCCCTAAACACCTGATTCTAATTTTATGGATTTGGTGTGATAAATGTAGGGGTGCACATACTTTTTACATGTGACCGATCTGTTTTTTTGTTAATTTAAATTGTGACAAATATTACAAAATGTCAATTTGTTGTCATTTGATAGAGCATATCAACTTTATTAATAGGCACTGTTTCAAAGAGGACCAAATGTTTATTGATCAAATATGTCAAAAAAGCCAACAATTTCCATGTGGTGTACTTATTTTTTCACATGACTGCATCTGTTTGAAATTTCCCACCCATATTTTTCTTTCATTCCAGACATTCAAGTGAAACTTCTGATTATACTAACCAATACACATGTACTAAATTGGCTAGAATTCTGTCTCATTAATTTAGGTAACACATAACGGCTTGGAGTCAACATCAAGCGGCAAGCATTGTTCAAGGACAAACTATACAGAAGTGGAATTCTGATAGTTAAAGGTGTGATATACTGATGCTCTGGAAAAGGTTATGAAGATGAGACCCCAGAGGGTTAAATGTCAACTGTAAATGTTAACGTCAAACCTGAATAGTATAATATTGTCTTTAAAAGCAGAAATATCATGTGCCAGTGGGCCACTATTGATTTGAGCTGTACTAAATGAACCAACATCCCTGGTGCCAAGACCTGAATATCTGAAAAGGAAATCATGAGAGAAAGTCTACTATGACTGTCTCTTTCATCTTAGGTTCTACTTTTTCCTTTTGATCACCGGATGGCTTTTAGTCAGGGGTCTGTGTTCAGCTCTCTCTTACCTCCAAACCAAACAAATTACTTCCTGGACTCAGACATGCATCAGCACACATGTGCATATGTGAGGGATGGTAAACAAAACACTACAAGGAAGAAGACAAACACAAAAAGCAGCAGAGGTCTCATTGCATAGATTTCAGGTCAGGTCTTTCCCACACACAGACACATACAAACACACACACACACACACACACACACACACACACACACACACACACACACTCACAAAGAATACCTCACCCATCTGGTTTTCATTGTAGTTTTCCCGCAACGATCTTCTAGAAACCAATATGAGAGACAGATGCCATGCGGTGCTTTTGAAATTTTCAGACAAAGAAGCAGCACATTATGCAATGCTGACATGGTGTCAAGCCCCCACAGGCATTGTCCCATGGACATTTGTTCAGTGGAGACAGCAAAAACTCAAAAATTGTCAGAGAATCTCACAAACTCTCCAACACTGTAGCTTCAGGCTAGTGATTTGTATATAGAGGTGCCACCCAAAGCATTTAAGAATTTTGATTACAATTCACCAAATGGCTGTGAAAGATGACTTTATATAGGTGAACCTTGACCTGTGAATTTGCAAACTTCAGTCTTGTGAGCCAATAATAATAATAATAATTGTAGTCTGTAGTCTCTCTTGCTAGGTAGAAAATGGAGGTGCTGCTAGTTATTATGGATGAATAAGCTACAGTGGTGCTTGAAATAATTAGAATATAGAATTAAAATTTTCTGTATATCTGCATAAATATGACTTAAACATCATTGTATTTTCACACAATTCCTACAATTAGACAAAGATAAACAAATTAGACACAAATATTATACTTGGTTATTTATTTATTGAGGGAAATTATCCAAAATTACATTTCTGTGAGAGGCAAAAGTATTTGAACATTTGCTTTCAGAATCTGGTGTGACCCAGTTGTGCAGCAATAACTGCAACTAAACGTTGCTGGTAAATGTTGATCAGTCTTGAACATAGGCTTGGAGGAATTTTTGCCCATTCCTCAGTACAGAACAACTTCAACTCTCAGATGGTGGTGGGTTTTCTCACATGAACTGCTTGCTTTGGTTCCTTCCACAATATTTCTACTGGATTAAGGTCAGGACTTTGACTCGGCCATTCCAAAACATTAACTTTATTCTTCTTTAACCATTCTTTGGTAGAATGACTTGTGTGCTTAAGGTCGTTGTCTTGCCACATTCTCTTGAGATTCAGTTCACAGACAGATGTCCTGACATTTTCCTTTCATTGTTCCATAACTGATGACAAATAATCCTTGCCCAGATGCAGCAAAATAGGCCCGAACAATGGTACTACCACCAGCATGTTTCAGAGATGGGATATGGTTCTTATGCTGGAATGCAATGTTTCCCCAAACATAACACTTCTCATTTAAACCAAAAAGTTCTGTCCACAAAACAGTTTTCCAATTACCTTCTGGCTTTTCCATGTGATCGTTAGCAAACTGCAGATTGGCAGTAATGTTCTTTCTGGAGACCAGTGGCCTTCTCTTTGCAACCCTGCCATTTCAGCATGTAGTCTTATAATGTCCTTCATAGTTATTTTTTTGTATATTAAGTAACTTTATAATGCAAGCATATACACTTGATTGGTCTCATAAATTCAAATACTTCTGTTATCAGTTCAACCACTAAATGCTTTACCATCACTTTATCATTGTTTTCTCTCTCTCTGATATTCTTGATTTCTTGGCACCTCTGTGGCTATATATCTTTGAAATAGTTATAAGACTTCATGAAAAGTACTTGTTTAAAGCATTTCTATCTCTGTAGAGATATTCCAGCTTCATATAGAGCTCAGACATATTTTATGTCATATTTTATGTCATGGTGAGAAAAATTATTTGGCAACCCAAGATGCCCATAACCGGCAGATGGGAATGAGTTGTAGATGGTTATGTATTCCCTTCTGCTAGATATAAAATAAACAATATTAAATTCCAGCAGGTGCCACTCAGAAATACTTAGTCTGGTGCAAAGTAATTAACACAGACACTCACATATAGTAGCTGAGCTCTTCAAGTTCAATGCGCATACAGGATGGTTTAGTCGACTGAATCATAAACAAGGATTACACATTCTGCCGCAATAACTATTGGTGTGTAGACTACAAGGGATAAGTGTAAGGGATAAGGGATATGTTGTAATCATAACACGAGAACATAGCTCTCACTAATAGGCCTCATTTATCAAGCTGTATATTTATTTGTAAATTATTATTAAATTATTATTAAAGTATTTACACACTAAATTTGTTCATGCAAATTTTGTTAATTCGGAAAACATTCATATTCATTGAGAGCTCCTTTGTTTGAGAAAATTTCTACATTTTATATTTTATACATTAAAATTGAAATTTACATTTATAAGAAGACTTACATGATTGATCGGCTTCAAATCATATAATTGGCGATGAGTTCAATTTGACTGCAATGTTAGACACAGATTATGCTGTCATGTTTAAATATTAATTTATTTCAATTGCACATGAATTTTGTGAAAAATTTCTGAAACCCAGTAATTTTATAGTAAAGGTATAAATTAAATAAATATTACATTTGTGGGAAAAATAATTATGGCTCAATGGCACAGCATCTTTAGAAGATGCTGTGCAACACTTTAGAGCTAGTGACCGATAAGTGAGTGATCTGGTATGTCTCAATGTTCAAGGTGCTGTAAACTCCCTGTACGAGCTGCATGCACCTGAATACATCAGGTTTCCTTACAACACGCGTTCCTGCTCCTCTAACATGACTGAAGTCAATGAGACTGAAGAGCATGTTAGCATGAGAGGCTTCTGACCAATAGTCACAAAAAATTCAAAATTCAAAAATACTCTGCTCTCATGGATATCAAACAATTGCAAACACAACACAGGTTTATATATATATATATATATATATATATATATATATATATATATATATATATATATATATATATATATATATATAAATAAATAAAAACGTTCTTAAATATTGGTGTGCAACAATTATTGGCACCCATATGAATTCATATGAGAAACATATATTTGAAGTATATTCCCATTGATATTTTACAGTTTTTGTACACCTGGGTGACTAGAAAGAGGAAATTGTTCAGCCATGACTTTCTGTTTCACAGGGGTATAAATATGAGGTAACACAGAGACCAAATTCCCTTAGTCATTCATCACAGTGGTTAAGACCAAGGAATATAGCTATGATGTGCAGCAAATGATTGTTGAGCTTCACAAAATGGAAAGTGGATCTAAGAAAACAGCACAAGCATTGAAAATGCCCATTTCCACCATCAGGGCAATAATTAAGAAGTTCCTGTCAACTGGAAATGTTATGAATCAACCTGGAATTGGATGTCTATCTTCATTGTCTCAATATACTTGGAAGAGGATGGTTTGAGTGGCCAAAAAATCTCCAAGGATCACAGCTGGAGAATTGCAGAAGTTAGTTGTGTCTTGGGGTCAGAAAGTCTCCAAAACTACAATCAGAAATCACCTACAAGTTGTTTGGAAGAGTTTCAAGAAAAAAGCCTCTACTCTCAAAAACAAACGCAAGTATCTTTAGTTTGCCAGACACTACTGGAACTTCAAATGGGATCAGGTTCTATGATCAGATGAAACCAAAAATAAGTGTATTTGTTATATAAGTGGTCTTTATTGACAATAAACATGGTGGTTTTGGTATGCATACAGAAGTAGCCATATGGAAAATTACCTTATGTCCACAGTTAAATATGGTGGTGGCTCTTTAATGTTTTGGGGCTGTTTTTCTGCAAGAGGACCTGGACATTTTGCTAGGATACATTGCATCATGGACTCCATCAAATTTCAACAGATATTAAATGAAGACTGCCTCTGCAGGAAAGCGTAAAATGGGCCATGGTTGGATATTCCAGCAGGACAATGATCCAAAACCTATATCAAAATCAACACAAAAATGGTTTACTGACCACAAAATTAAGGTCCTGCCATGGCGATCCTAGTCCTCTGATTGGAAACCCTAAGAAAACCTATGAGGTGAACTGAAGAGGAGAGTCCACCTTGAAATTTGAAAGATCTGGAGCGATTCTGTATGGAGGAATAGTCTCAGATCCCTTGCCATGTATTCTCCAAACTCATCAGGCATTATAGGAGAAGACTCAGCGCTGTTATCTTGGCAAAGGGAGGTACCACAAACTATTGACTAAAAGGGTGCCAATAATTGATGTGTATATTTCACAAAGATATCTTTTTTATGTATATAAACCTGTGTTGTGTTTGCAATTGTTTGATATCCATGAGAGCAGAGTATTTTGGCAAATTCTTTTAACAAAATCTCAAAAGGTTAAGCATAAGACATTTTTTCACAGACATCTTTGCTCATCTTTACCAAGGGTGCCAATATTAGTGTACGGCATTGTAAATGAACTGTGCAAATGACATTTAGCATTTATCAACTTATGCACAAGAGTAAAAAATAAATCAACATTGCCGAAAATTTTATAAATCTGCCAGAAAATGTTCTTCCGTTTCAAAGGTAACTCAGCGTTGCGTGATCTTCATGCTGGGGGAAGCGTCCTTGCGTGTGGCCAGTATCTGAAGTCTGGTGAAATCATGCCTATTTTTAGGCTTGCTGTGGTCAGGTGACATGGTATAATGCACGTTGTGTGACTATAAAACAGTGTCTGTAAACCACATCCTCAGCTCTGCTGTCTTCAGCGCAGCTGCATGTCATTTGTCTGCATGAACATGCCTAAAACTCTTCACTGCTCTCTATTTTCAAAAGTATACATATATTTCTTTTCTCTTCTGTTGCTGTCCTTTGCAAACAGAATGAGCTTTAGACAGTTCAGAAAGTGGGTTAATCCCTGCTCTCATGTTAATATAGAGGGGGAGAGACATTTTTTTTTTTGAAGAGTATAGGAGTGAGAGAAAAAAGTGCGCTGCGGCATGACTTCACTTTCTGCCCACTTGCTTCTCAGCCAAAGCAAGATGGGTTTCATAACCTGAGGACTCTGGGTCAGCCGCTGTCAATGCAGCCAAATGGCTCAGATCCTGGGGGTCCCGTAATGGATCTGAAAGGGGAAACAGACATGAGCGCTTCTCGATCTCTTGCTTTTCCAGATTTGGCTCTCCTATACCCACCCTCTCTGACACTATATAATATACATATATATTTTATACATATAATATACATATATATTTTTAAAAAAGAGGCACAATGAAGCAGCTTAACTCTCGGCTCTCTCACGTCTTAGCCGAAGGACAATGGGCTCCAGTATGGAAAGTCAACCCACCGTCTCTGACTCTGAGGAGCCGGGAGGGGAGTGCCAGTGAGAAGGAGAGCACTCCCTCACACCACAGAAAACAGCCCCATAAAGAAAAAAGTGCACCATAGAATGTCACACTTCTGGCCATGTTTATAACCCCCCAATTTCAGATTATATTGCCATTGTGGGGTATAGACGGTACAGCTATTTTTCTATACCAAAAGTGGAGGAAGTGCTTTTGAGCCACTTCTCTCCATCGACCGCAGCAAAATGGGGCGGGGGGGTAATGGGGGGTCTGGCTTTGCCCACCAGGCCGTGTAAGACCACCTCTGCGTTGGTTGGCAAAGCCTATGTGTCAGCGGGTCTTGCTTGTGCATACAGTAGCAGTGTTGTAGACCTGCTGAATTGTGAGGGAGGCACAGAAGACAAGTGTGGTGGCCTGCCTCCCCCACAGAAGGCCTGGAGGACCGGGCAGCCACAGTCACAGGCTGCTAGTAGGCCTGATTTAAAAATAATAATAAGTGCCGAAAAAGCAAAAAGAACCGGTCCTGAAGACCCGCAGAGGGAGGTATCAGGGGACGAGAGGTTGATATGGCAGTTAGCCTCCAGTATTGCTGTAGCACTCCTCTAATCAATGTTGACCCATGTTTTCAGTTTTCTCTGGTCAGCAAGAAATCTGATGCTTTCCCTCCAACAAAATGTGGAAAGTTAACCTCACTAAAGACCATCTGGCAGTGTGGTGCCTACTGCCAAATGTGTCTCCATGGGTTCTGTCCTTCATAGAAAGGGGTTCCGGGTACAGTTCATAGCTCGACCCCCCTGTTTCAGAGGCATGCTCACCACACTAGTCAGCACAATGCAGAGCCCAACGTTAGCGCAGTAAGTAGATCTCTCTTGGACAAAGGGGCCATAGAACATGTACCTCTTTCTCTGAGGGAGGGAGGTTAACAGCCATTATTTCCTGGTCCACAGGAAAGACGGCCCGTCATCTGACCTGTACTCTTCGGACATACAGGTTCAGGATGTAGATGCTCAAACTTATCGTTCCAGTTGGAAGATATCGTAGATCTAAAAAAAGTGGCATATTCCATTGCCCAGTCACAGGAAGTTCCTTAGGTTCACGTTTGGAGGCAATGTGTTTCAATTTTGGTTCTTCCTTCATCTAGCTTTATCCCCTTGCAGTTTCATGACATGCATGGATGCTGTGCTGGCTCCTTTTGACTCCAGGGCATCCTTGTGCTAAACTACCTAGACCATTGGTTAATTCTAGCATGGTCCAGGAAGTTAGCAATTTAACATTCACATATTGTTCTCACCCACGTGAGGAACTTGGGGCTCAGGTTGAAACTCAGGGAAAGTTGCTTTCAACAGCAACTTTTTTAGGGATTATATGGGATTCGAATAAGATGAGTGCTTGTCTATCCCCAACATGAATAGGGCAATCCAATCAACATTGAGCAAGATAAAGTTAGGTCTTGGCATCCCCTCCAGTCTCTACGGAGACTGTTGGGGCTTATGACAGCAGCAGCCCATGTCATACCATTGGGCCCATTGCACATGAGACCGTTCAGTGGTGGAAGTTCAAAGTCAGGGGTTTCATCCTCAGATGAAACCCCTGAGAGTAATCAATGTCACGCGGCGATTCCTACGTGCTCTGAGAGCTTGGTAATATCCGATGCGCCCCTCACGGGGGTCTCTGTAGCGGCCCTCATCTAGTGTGGCATATAAATCACCTAGAGGTGTGGGCCATACTCCTAGCGCTGAAATTTTTCTCCTCAATTGAGAGGTCACCATATGTTAAACAATACAGCGGTTGTCTCATACATCACCAGTGAGGATTGTGTTCATGCCCCGGTCAACTAATTCTTCTCTGGTGGGGGAGGGGAGTTTTGTTAGTGAGTGTAATGTACATTCCGGGCAACCGGGCAAACGCAACATTCCGGGACAGACATCCTGTTGAGGCAGGGGCTCAGGTATTGGAGGCCCCATCCACAAGTGGGTGAGTCTATATCACAGAAGTTCAGCCAAGTGGAAGTTGAAATGTTCACCTCTGAGGAGACAAAACACTGCCTGCTATGGTCTGCCCTCACTCCTCCCTCACCAAAAAAATGGGTCAGGGTTGGACAGCATGGTACACACGTGGCCGAGGTCATGTCTGTACACGTTTTCCCTAAATGCTCTGCTCCCACAGGCTCTAGCACGAGTTAGCCAAGATCATGCTACGTCTGCTGCTAGTAGCACAGAATTGGCCTGCTCGAATTTGGCTCTCTGAGATAATTTCTCTGCTGGGAGATTCCCGTTCACAGGGATATATTGTTTCAAGCCAGAAGGTTGATTTATCAATTTATAACCCTTGGCTGGAACTATTAAAATGAATGCAAAATTATTATTAAATTATATATTATATTAACTCTGCAATATTCAGAGAAGCATGCAATTTTTCTAAATTACAGTAGATTTTCCGTAGATTTGGGCCAAGATGCGTCATGTGACGTCATCACACATGCATTCAACCAAAGCCCTTTTTTGATTCACATGTGTCAAACATGAGTCATATCTGTGAAAGACCATGGAAAACAATTTCATGCGATTGCAATTTCACCAATTCAAGTATTTTTCCACACAAAAAAAATAAAAATAATAAAAACACAAAAATCTCAGCAAAATCCCGTATGGACTGAAACAATATATGAATTTAGTACTTTCTGAATTTCACCTTTTACAATAAATTAATTTTATCAGGGAGTATCTCTTCTTTATATTGGAAAGGGCACCTTTCTTACATTCACTTGTCTTTCTCTCAAACAGTCCCACAGAATTTTTTTTTTTTAGCCTTCTGCTCTTCTCGTTTTCTGTCTCACTGTTGCCAGCTTCCTGCTTTACACACTTATTTTAAAGTCAAGCATTTCTACTTGTAACTAATTTACCTCCCGACAGGAGCTGGACTGGATCTGACAGAACTACGAGAGCCTGTGTTTTTTAAATATTCTTTAAAAATTCAAAATAAATTATTACAATGACCGAAATGCCTTATAAGAGTTTGAGATTTAAGAACTTTCAGTACGTTTCACTGTAGAAAACAACAACAACAACAACAACAACAACAACAACAAAAAATAGCAAAAGGGATAAATCCTATTAAAAGCAAAAGAATACATTTTTCCAAGACTTTTTTTTCTGTCATGGCTTCCTCTCCTCCTTGCTGAATCTCCAAAAAAGACCAAAGAACTGCAGTCTCAGATGACCTCCAGGCCAGCACTCATGTTTTAGCCTATTTGCATCCACTCATCTGTGTCTTACGTGGCCAAAGAGATAACTGTATACATTCTTGATTTACAAATAGATACATTGCCTCCTTGAGTGACTTGAATTTAAGCAACCTTACAAATATTTCAATTCTGTTAGTGCTGTTGCGTTGTCTCTTAATGCTGTCCTCAGTTTCTCTTTTAAATTGTTAATGTTGTGTTCCCGGTACTGCCTACACACACACACACACACACACACACACACACACACACACACACACACACACACACACACACACACACACACACACACACACTTAAAGGCAGCTGCATTCATTATTTATAATTTTTTCATGAACTGTTTACTCTGAATACCAAACATTATAACCATTTCATTCTATTATTCTATCCAAAAAAACAACAACAAAAAAAAAAACACTAAACTTTCATTTCTGTCATCTATCATTTTAGCCAATGTGTGCTCATTGTTTTTATTTACTTTTAGTTAGTACTCTGTGTTCTGGGGGGGGGGTGATTTTACACCTGCAACTGTATTTCACATATACCTTCTCAACCACTGCTGATGACATGTCCAGATATGTCAGTGATAAATACAGTGGGGGAAATAAGTATTGAACGTGTCAACATTTTTTTCAGTAAATATATTTCCAATGAGGCTATTCACATGAAATATTCACCAGATTTTGACATTAACTCAAGAAATCCACACATATCCACACACGCTAACTGAAATGCATTTAATACTTTTAGATGCCTTTGTTTGTAATGACAGCTTCAAGACACTTCCTGTATGAAGAAATTAATCGGCTGCACTATTCAGGTGTGATTTTTTCCCATTCTTCTAAACATATTGTCTTTAAATCTTGTTCAATTGGATTCAAGTCAGGTGACTTGACTCAGGTGAGTGGGCCATTCTAGCACCTTGATTTTTTTTTTCTTCTCTGAAACCAATTGAGAGTTTCCTTTGCTGTATGCTTTGGATCGTTGTCCTGCAGTAAGGTCCACCCACATCTCATCTTCATCATCCTGATGGATGGCAGCAGACTATTCTCAAGTATCTGCAGTAAAAGGCTCCATTCATCATTCCTTCAGTTATGTGAAGTCTGCCAGTACCATACGATGAAAAACCGCCCACATCATGATGCTTTCACCTCCAAACTTCACAGTTGTTATAGTGTTTTTAGGGTGATGTGCAGTGCCATTTCTTCTCCAAACATTGTGTGTAGTATGACAGCCAAAACGTTAAATTTTGCTCTCATCTGACCAGACTATACTCTCCCAGTATTTCATAGGCTTGTCCAAATGAGTTGTAGCAAACTTAAAACGCGCTTCGACATGCCTTTTCTTTAGTAACGGAGTCTTGCGGGGTGAGCGTGCATAGAGGCCATGGTGGTGGAGTGCATTTTCTCTGTTATGATGGTACCTGCTTCCTCCAAGTGTTTCTGGAGCACTTTTTGAGTGGTCCTTAGCTCTTGGGCTACTCTTCTGATTATTCTTTTGACTCCCTGGTCAGAAATCTTGCAAGGAGCTCCTGTGTGTGGCTGGTTGATGACAGAGTGATGTTGCTTACACTTGTTTCCACTTCTACTTCCACAAGTTTAGAAATACATCTGTATCCAAATCCATCAATATGTTTCACAACAATAAGGTTTGAAAGTTTTAGGAGCGTTCTTTCCTTTTACCCATCATGAGATGTTTCTTGTGTGACACCTTGGTAATGAAAAGCCTTTTTTATAAACCATAAATTTTCTAACCCAGCTCATATTATTTTGCACAGATAGGAGGTATAATTACTTTGTAACTACTTACGGATTTTAGCTGGTTCCTTGCGTTACCTTGCCTTGGAGAAATGGTTTTTCTTAGTGTCTTCAATACTTTTTTCCTGTGTCATTCCACTATATTACACATTACTTTATTTATGGACTTTAATGTTGTGAATTCTTTATATTTGTGGATTTCTTGAGTTAATTCTGATGTCTGGTGAAAATTTCATTTGAATAACCTCATTGGAAATATATTTACTGAAAAAAATGTCCAATACTTATTTCCCCCACTGTATCATTCCAATGAAGATCAAATCTAAGGGGCGATTCACTCTCTGAAATTACCTGAAACAAATGTTACTGATCGGCATGAAATAATTCTACTATTCTGTATGTTTTTTATTACCAGTTTTGGTGCTTTTGTACTTGGTTCAAGCAAAAAGTGATCCAGCTTAAAGGATAATTCACCTAAGAATAAAAATTATGTCATCAATTACTCACCCTCATGTCATTCTAAACTAAAAAGACTTTCATTCATCGTCAGAATACAAATGAATTCGGATTTCATGAAAATGAAGAAGAAACCTGGGAGATGTCCCTCCATTTACAGTCCAGTAACCAAAACTTTCAAGCTCCAAAAAGTTCATAAAGGCATCGTAAAAGTAATCCAGTGACTCCAGTGGTTTAATCCCTATTTTATGAAGTGGTACAAATGCTTTGTCTTAATCAGAAATGAAAGTTTCTGATTAGCTAGTCTGTTCATATCCCAATATGTCTTAGTCCCAGTGCAAAGTCTTAAGCCTAGTTCACACTGCACCGACAGACACAGACAATCACCAACTTTTAAAAGTTGGCCGTTGGATTTAGAATGTTGGGAAACAACTGTCATGTTCACATTGCCCCAACAGACACGAACAAATGTTTTTTATTTATACTCAGACTGGTTTAAAAATGATTCCTTTACCACAATCAAAATTTTACTATTACTAGTGACTTTACCTGCCATTCTTCTCCTGAATGAGATTGTGAAAGAGGTTGCGGGTGAAGCCTTGGTTGTCACAACGTGAGAGACAGGGAGCTTACTTACATTTATACAGAGAACTGCAAACAGAGGATGGGCAAAGCTTTCAAAATTTTGCTTGGTTTTCCCCCAAGCAGTTGCACCAAGAAAGCCATCTTTCTTAGGGTATGTGGCAACCTAAGACCATTATTAAATCATACATTATATACAATATTTTTAAGCAAATGTTAGTTATAAACATTTGTTATGATTTTGTTTCTTACTTCATGAAACAGAATATGGAAAATAGCATACAGTTAATAGATGTTCCCAATTAAAACCAAAACACAAGAGTAGATGATCCTCACCCCAGGTCAAAATAAACAATTTTATTCAAATAACAAATCAATCCATAATTTATCCTCTTCTTTCTGATTCATCCAGAAATCTACCACTTTACCCACAGCAAAGATTTAGCACACCTAGTGCATGGGCTTTCATTTTAATGGAGTTTTCAAGGAGTCGCGCAACATTGTCATAGCAATGGTTCATGCCCAGGTCAGATTACGTCAGAATCTGTTGGAAAATCATACCATACTGCGACCAATAAACACTGATTAAACATGTTCAGTCAGTGAAAAAAGACGCTGAAAGGGTTAACACACTGATCTGACAAAACCCAACAAACATGTCTGTTGGTGTTGGTAGGCGTCTGTTGGTGCACCGTGAACTAGGCTTTACCATGCTTTCATGTTGTTAAATTCTGAGCTGTGTTTACTAGTCTCCATGTTTCCTGTTAGTTGTTTCTGATATGCTTTCTGGTTTAGACCTGTGCTTGTAATTCTTATTTCTTGATTACAGATTACCATTGTATATGTGTTGCTGCCTGCCTGTGTTATGACCCGTATAATGGACTCTGATAATGATTATTCGATTGCATGCTAAGTATAGGGTCTCACGCACTTGTGTCCATTCTTTTCTGTCCATATTATACTAATCTAATGTAGATACCAAAAAATGTAATGTAATATTGATATCTTTTGATATGAACAGTATTCCATTTATACCCCTGGAATTACACCTTCATTTCAACAGGCAATATGTCTCTTGTGAATTAAACTAAGGCCCATGCCTTAGATTCCTTCAATCAAGGCAACATTCTTGCATGGTGAAATGTCCTGAAATGTGGCTTCAAACTTCAGCTTGCTCAATAATTACCATGAACTACATTCCTTTCCCAACCGTTGCACCTCCCAAAAGATCTGTTCTGCCCACCCAGAAATAGGAAATGGAGACAGACATGTTTTATTTACAGTTCTTACATGGATAACAATAACATTCTGTGAAGCCTGGGAAAATGTGAAAAACCAAAATGTGTTTGCAGTGTAACTCATAGAAAATGAAGAGGTGCAGATGTTCTGTAAATCTTGTAGGAGATATATTTACAGGGTGGCAGGTCTGTTCTTACAGGGTTCTAGTTATGAGGCTAAATTAATAATTTAAGTTTGATGAACTTAAGAGTACGTTTTACGACTTGAATCTAAAACATAAGACAGTATCAGGACAGAGTAATTATTAAAATAATTAAACCAGACAATCACTTTCATTGTCTGCTGATACAGTTTGAACATTTCATCTTTTTCTTGCTCCCTCTATAGCATTCTATAGATTTTTTCCCTGCCTACCTGGTATTTTCTTCAGCTTTTGCCAATTGCTTCACATCTTTGTAAAATCCCCCCCCCCCCCCCCCCCCCAGAGAATTCTGTTGTTTCAGGTGTCTGCTGTGAAAACATTTATAAAAAAAAAAAAAAAAAAAAAAAAAAAAAAACCCTCGACATTTTTTATAGGTTCAGAAAAGAGTGAGTCATAATTATGTCAATTTTTTAATATCACTGGTTTGACCTACATGACTCACCTACACAATGATGCTATGGGAGTTACAACCTCACACTGAACCTCATGGAGAAATATTGATTTTTATTTTTATTGAGCCGGGAACTTTGGATAAAGAAATACATGTAAATAGAGGAAGTAAACAGATATTCTTGCTTTTCTCCACAGAATGACCACCTGCTTTTTCACAGTCTTTATGTTGCATTCTAGACATAGAGCACAAGATACTTCATGTTATATGCTCCCACTCTGTCCAAATTTACACTGCTCAGAACCCTTTCATGACAATGGCCACGCCCCTGAAGGCTTTGGCAAACATAGGTTTCAACCTAATTGGAAGGTCATCAGCAGTGTTTGGTCAGCAGATCAGGCCAACATAATAAAAAAATTCCAGGAAACAGTACATTCTAACACAAGAACCTTAAAGAAAATATATTAATCTTTATAATTAACATGTGCTCTTCAATGGCCTCCATTGATCACACAGGTGGATGTTGACCTGCTATGGCATTACCGCCTGTTGCACGTTTTCCACCCATAGGATTACCGGAACGAGCTGTAGGGAGCCCCACTGACACTGTTCATGCATGCACAATGCCACTGGTTTAAAATGGTTTCCTCCAATTACACCTAGTATTACTCAGGTATGCTTGCACACACAGAGCCCTACAGACAACCAAACAGATAATTACAACCAAAGCCATACAGACCTTCCCAGTGACTGAGGCTGTGACAAGCCCCACTGGCACCATTAATGCATGCTCTATGCCACTGGTTCCATATGGCATAGGTCAGCTGCAGGGTCATCAGCTGGGTACCACCGCTCAACAATGTTTCACTGCTGGTTGCGAAGCATTGACAGAGATGTGTCCCTACCACCCTACTACAACTAGACCTTGGATTAGATGTTACTACCCCAACACTTCTCCTTTCTCCTCGCCCAGAGCCAAAAGCTGCTCTTCTTGGCCTTTTCAGCCAGCTCTTTCAGGGCTTCCCATATCCCTCAGAAGGTAACAGTTGATGTTCCAACAAAGCTACAGCATGTTATTTCTAGCAGGAAGATGTTAGTTCTCCAGCCAGCCTCCTTCCACTCAGCGACAAGATCTGAGTATTTCAGTCTCTTCCTCTCAATGGCAGCTTCTATTCCTTCCTCCCAGGGGATGGTTAGCTTGATGATGAGCACAGTCTTGGTGCCACATCACTATATCAGGTTGGCGACTTGTGTTTCTCACAAGTGATCTCACTAGTGAACTGGAGCTTCCTGCCAAGATCGACTCTCATTCTCAAGTCCTGTGTGAAAGGACTTTCCTTGATGAAACTCTTGGTGTGGCACTTGTGTTGCCCCCGTTTTTTCTGACAAAGATTTATTTATGTTTTCCTCCATTACCCACAATGACTACCAGCTGAAAATGGTGCCAGTGGGATTTACTCAGTTCATTTCTACCTAAAGAGAAGTTTTTGATCAAGTTCCAAAACTTCATGCTAATACCACCTAACACCATCATGTTCATAATCTTTTAGCTCACCAAATAGCTGAGCTGAGTCTCTGCCATAATTCAGTGTATACATATAGTTGCATTGTGTTCTGGATATCATGCTTTGTAGGCTTTGTAGACTGAAGCAAGCGAAAGGTAGGCAGATGTAATTACAATCCAAAAGAGTAAGGCAAAATCCATGGTCGATAAATGGGCAGGGGTCGGGCGATCAGGCAAACAGACAAAACTAGGCAAGGTAGAGAATGAAAACAATGGTCAAAAGTCACTTTGGTTAACCACAACAGTAAGGCTTGGATAATGGCAGTGAACACATCAACTGAACATTTACTTTGCCAAGTCTGAGTGTTCACAAAGTCCTTAAACTGTGTATGGGCTGAGTGTGAGATTGGTTGCAGGTGTGTGTAGTTAGTGCTGGCTCTTGGGAAATGGAGTTGCTGGTTGGCTGTGATATGACACTGGTTCTCTGAGTCCAATGTTTTTTGTTTTCACTTACTTTATATTTGTCATTAAAATGACAGTGAACCTAGATGAAAAATTATGAGTAAGAGAAAAAGCTCTTTCGTTTTTTGGCAACTACAGTGATATCCCTTATGTCCCCCTGTGATGGCAGAGTAGCAGACAGCCACATATTTTTAACGAGGACAATACAATAGCAAAATTGGCACCAGAATCACTAAACACATCAGAAAATTTAAATGCAAACATATTTTTATTTTATTTAATGTTTTTCAGTGTGGAGTGTTCAAGGTTTTCCACTTAGACCATGGATCTCAAGCTTTTTTAGACCCAGCATTCATGTTGAATGAGAAGGCCTGGCTCACAATCAATGTTCCAGTACATCCCAAAAGTGTTCAGTGCAGTTAAGGACAGGGCTCTCTGTCCTCCACACCACACACATCAAAACATCTGGGTTACGCATGTAACCCTGTTCCTTGAGAAGAGAACGAAACGTTGCATGAGCTTCATGCTGTGTGAAGTGCCCTTGCGCGTGACCGGTATCTGAAGTCTGTCTGAAATCACGCCTATTCATAGGCCTGCCGTGGACAGGTGACATGGCAATTTTATGCATCACTTGAATTTGAAATGGCACCTGTGAACCACGTTATCAGCCTCTATTATCTGAAGCGAAGATACAATTCACATGCATGCCTCAGTATGACAATGCTACGCAATGTCCCATTCCCTTCTCAGGGAACAGGGTTACATGTGTAACCTAGATGTTCCTTGTCAAAGGGAACTCATCATTGCGTGAGCTTCAGGCTGTGGGAACAAGATTACCCACTCTGTCATACTGAGGGTATGGCCTGTTCAAAAAGATACAAGCCCGAAGGACACTCAAGCCCGGGGTGAAATGCATGTCCAAATTGTAATACCGAATGAATATAGAGCAACCCGCCACAGCACACACATCCTGTAAAGGTACTCCTTTGGATAAAGCCTTCGAGGAGGTGACCCCCCCCTAGTGAAATGAGCCCTTATGCCCAGAGGCGTCGCGAGACCACGCACCCCATAAGCGATTGAGATTGCTTACACTATCCAATTAGAGATGCACTGTTTTGACACAGTATCACCTCTACTGTCGCCACCAAAGCAGACCAGCAACTGCTTTGACTTACACCACTAGCCAGAGTGGTGGACAAAAGTACAGAGAACCCTTACTGGACACAGTAGGTGCAATTTTTCATATTCCGGTGTGAAGAACGGAGGAGGGCAGAAAGCCTACAACACTACCAGCTGGGCAGCAGATGTAGGCACTTTAGGAATATAATCCGGCCTAGGATATAGGAAGGCCTGGACTAATCCAGGGGCAAAGTCAAGGCTGGAAGGGGAAAAGAGACAGCTTGTAGAAGGAATTCCTACTCGCTTGAGAGGCGTCAGGGCCAGCAAAAGAGCTACCTTTAGTGTAAGAAGCTTCTCTGAGGCTGACTCTAAAGGCTCAAATGGGGCGCCTAACAGAAATGTGTGGTCTGCAGATGGGCCCTAGCTGCCTGGCACCATGCATAAACCTCGATATTAGAGGATGTTGCCCCACGATGACTCCATAAATAGGGGCATGGCTGGCTAAAATGGTGGCCACGTAGACCCTGATTGTAGAAGGAGTCAACCCTGCTGAGATCTCCCGGACGGTAGCTATTGCGCAGTTTACTGGGTCTAACTGACGTTCCTCACACCACGAGACAAAATGTGGCCATTTGAGAGCATACAGTTTTCTTATGGATGATGCTCTAGTATTCAACATGGTCTCTACAGACTTAGTTGAGAGACCGGAATCTATGACCTGGTGCCTCTCAGCAGCCAGCCCCACAGTTTCCATAGCTCCATCCGGGGGTGATAAATCAACCCTCTAGCTTGAGAAAGTAAATCCCTGCAAATGGGAATCTCCCAGGGATTGCCATCTAGCAGGATATTATCTTTGAGAAGCATATTTGAGCTGACCAATAAGGTGCTACTAGCAGCAGACGTAGACGATCTAGGTGAACTCTTGCTGGAACTTCAGAGAGCAGAGCGATTGGGAGAAAAATGTACAGATGTGACCTCGACCACCTGTGTAGTATGGCATCCAGCCCCAACAGTTCGGGAGGAGTGAGGGCGAACCACAGCAGGCAGTGTGTTTTCTCCTCAGAGGCAAACACATCCGCTTCCGCTTGGCCGAACCTCCGCCATACAAACTTCACCACTTGTGGATGGAGCCTCCAATCCCCGGGCCTCACCCCCTGCCTTGACAGGATGTCTGCCCGGAATTTACATTGCACTCACTGACACAAACTTTCCCTCCACCCAGAGAAGAATTAATTGCACCTGCCTGAACAGGCAGCTTGAACATAACCCTCCCTGGTGGCTGATATATGAGACCACCACTGTGTTGTATGTCACAACTAACACATGGTGACATTTCAATTGAGGAGAAAGAATTTCAATGCTAGAATTATGGCCTGCATTTCTAGGCGATTTATATGGAACTCCAGATGGGGGCCGCTCCAGAGACCGTGAGCTGGACAGCCATCTATGACTGCACCCCAGCCCATGAGGGAGGCATCTGTCATTACCATCTTGTGATAAGGAGACACACCAAGAGTGTGACCCAAGGCTTTAAACTGGGGACACCTCCAAATTTTCAGCGCACGTAGGCATTGCCATTTGACACTGATTACTCTCAGGGGTTTCATACTCAGACTGAATCCGTGGAACGATAAGTTTGAGTGTCAACATCTTGAACCTGTATGTCTGAAGAATACAGTTCAGATGGCACAGATATAAAATTGGTTACATATTCCCATCTTTTTTTGCGGACCAGGAAATAACAACTGTAAAAACCTCCCTCCCTCCCTCAGGGAAAGAGGGATCTTACTTCCTGCACTAACGTCGGGCTCCTTCTTTGACTGCATGGCATTTCTGATCATTCTCAGATGAGGCCTACCAGCAGGCTGCGACTGTGGCTGCCTGGTCCCCCTGGCTCTCCCTGGTGCGAGGCAGGCTGCCATGCTCACCTTCTGTGCCTCCCTCACACTAGTGCTGGCCCAAACTTGACATGATGGGGAAGGAACTGTCTGAATGCCGCCGATTTCTGTTTCACTTCACAAAACCTGTTGGCAATGGTGATAACTATGCCACTGAACAGGCCGGAAGGTTGAACAGGGGTGTCCAGCAGGGAGACCTTATCCTTATCCCCCATCCCTGAGAGGTTGAGCCATAGATGCATCTCCACCCATTGAACAGCTGATATGATGGGCCATTTGCTTGGTTGCCCGAAGAGACAAATCTGTGGTGCAGCAAAGCTCTGCCACTGCCTAATTCCCAATTCTCTCCCTGCTGTCGAGCTCACTCAGCAGATCTGCTTGGTAGGCCTGCAACGCTGTCATTGTATGCCGAGGTGACCTTACATGGCTTGGATGGCAAAGCAGGCCCTGAAAATTTTCTGCCATCAATGGAGAGAGGAAGCTCACAAGTGCCTCTTCCACCTTTGGCATAGCCAAATACCCGTGCTGTTCATTCCCCAGAATGGCCGAATAATCTGACGTTGCAGGGTTATAAACATGGCATGTATGGTTTTCCTCAGAAGTGCAATATTTTGTCATGTACTTTTGGGAAATAGGGGAGTTTTCTGCAGTGTGAAGGAGCTCCAAATTCTGGCTGAGACTTGGACCGGGAAGATAGAGCAAGAGCCGAGCTCGTCTCAAGCTCCTCTTCCAGATCCATGTAGGATCCCCAGGACCTGAGCTGGCTAGCTGCCTTGGCAGCAGCCAGACCTGATCTGCGAGGCTGCGAAACCCAACTCCCTTCATCTGAGAAGAAAGCGAGCCACAAGTGGAGCCGTCTGACTCAAATGCATTCACAATGTGCATAGTCAGCCCCCTCAAGGGCTGCTGCAGCATGCTCCAGACACTTCACACAGAAAGTTTGTCTGTCTGTCCCCTGTAATGAAATGGGAGCAAGACATGACTCACTTCCCGAACTCCTTCTGACTCGTACTTTTTTTTTGCGAATGTTCACACAAATGACAGACACAGTCTTTTGCTGAAGTAATAAGGCTGATGACATGGTTAACAGGTGCTGTTTTATAGTCAGGCAACGCGCAAAATTGCCATATCACCTGACCACGGCAGACCTATAAATTGGCAAGATTTCACACAGATTTCAGATACCAGTCACGTGTGAGGGCACTTCCCACGGTGTGCAGCTTGCCAAACATTGAGTTCCCTTTGAAAGGGAACGTGACTTTAAGGACCTCATTTTGTGCACAGGGGCATTGTCATGCTGGAACAGAAAAGGATTTTCCTAAAAGCACCATCATAAAGTTAGAAGCATACACTTGTCCACAATGTGTTTGTATGCTATAGCATAAATTCAATTGAATTCAGTTTTATTTATATAGTGCTTTTAACAATAGAAATTGTCCCAAAGCAGCTTTACAGAAATATATAAATTCAGCATATAGATTTTAAATGTATGAATTTATCCATAATGAGCAAGTCAGAGGTGATGGTGGCAAGGAAAAACTCTCTGAGATGATATGAGGAAGAAACCTTGAGAAGAACCAGACTCAAAAGGGAACCTATCCTCATGTGGGTAACATCAGATAGTATAATTATAAATAAATCCCTTCTATAAATGTGCTAATACTACATGGTCAAATAGTGCAGTTGTGTAACCGGAAAATTCATTACACTTCCATAACTGTGGGGCTATGTAAGAGAAAGCTCTTCCCCCTGCTGTAGCGGTCACTGTTCAAGGTACCAACAAATAGCCCGCACCTTTTGATCGAAGTAGGTGTGGCGGATCATTAAAGGCCAAACGTTTGCTCAGGTACTGTGGTGTGAAACCATTTAGTGCTTTATAGGTCAATAGTAGTATTTTATAATCAATGTGAAATTTTACTGGGACCCAATAGGGATAGAGGGTTAGGTGATAGGGATAGATATGATGTGGTCATATCTTCTGGTTCTAGTAAGGACTCTTGCAGTTGCTTTCTTGACTAACTGAAGCTTGTTTATGCACCTACTGGAACAGCCACACAGTAAGGCATTACAATAATCCATCCTAGAGGTAACGAAAGCATGAACTAATTTTTCTGCATCATGTACTGACATTATATTTCTTATCATAGCAATATTTCTGAGATGAAAGAAGTCTATCCTAGTAATATTATGTACATGAGCCTGAAATGAAAGACTGGAGTCAATGATCCTAGCGAGGTCTTTTATTGCTGCAAATGATGAAACAAAAAGGCCATCCAGTGTTACTTTTTAAACAGAAAGCTTACTTCTAACTGCATGTGGTCCTAGTACAAGTACTTCTGTCTTGTCAGAATTAAGTAAAATTAACTGAATAAGCATCCAGTGTATAATGTCCTTTACACATTACTCAACTTTATTAAGTTGGGGTCTGTGATCTGGTTTTGCTGAAACATACAAGTGTGTCATCAACATAACAGTGAAAGCTAATGCCATGTTTACGAATAATTTGACCCAGAGGCAGAATATATAAAGAAAAGAGAAGTGGGCCTAAAATAGACACTTGCAGAACACCAAACTTTACCTCAGTATGCCTAGAGAAGTCACCATTACATCACAGGGGTTCAAACCTATGTAAAAGGCTCTGGGACTCCAAAGAACCACAGCGTTATCTCATTATCTCCAAATGGAAAAACTCGGCACAGTAGTGAACCTTCCCAGAAGTGGCCGACCTTCCAAAATTCCTCCAAGAGCACAGTAACTACTCATCCAGGAAGTCACAAAAGAGCCAAGGACAATATCAAAGGAATTACAGGCCTCTCGTGCATCAATAAAGGTCACTGTTCATGACTCCACTATTAGAAAGACACTGGCCAAAAAATGGCATCCATGGAAGAGTGGCAAGGTGAAAACCTCTGCTAACCCAGAAGAACATTAAGGTTTGTCTGAATTTTGCCAAAACACACCTTGATGATTCTCAAACCTTTTGGGAGAATGTTCTATGGACTGCTGAACTGAAAGTGGAACTGTTTGGAAGACAGGGGTCCCGTTACATCTGTTGTAAACCAAACACAGAATTCCACAAAAAGAACATCGTGCCTATGGTCAAGCATGGTGGTGGTAATGTGATGGTGTGGGGATTGAGATGCTGTGGCAGGACCTTAAACAGGAAGTTCATGCTCAAAAACCCTCCAATATGGCTGAACTAAAGTAATTCTGCAAAGAAGAGTGGGCCAAAATTCCACCACAGTGCTGTGAAAGACTGCTCTCCAGTTATCATAAGTGATTGGTTGAAGCTATTGCTGCTAAGGTTGGCACAACCCGATTTAAGTTTAAGGGAGCAATTAGTTTTTCACATGGATGATAGGTGTTGGATAACTTTTTTTTGCTTAAAAAAATAATAATAATGAAAACAATATTGTGTGTACTCAGGTTGGCTTTGTTTTATGTTGTATTCCCTTCAGTCTCCTCAGACGGTGAACTGCATACTCAACTGCTTTAAAGTCTGGTGAGCAAATGCCAGAGGTTGAATGTCCTTGCCAGACATTTCTGGAAAATAAATTACAGTTATAATTATGAGACCTTAATGTTGTGATTAATACCTTCAGATAAAAGGGCTACACAAAATCATACACTGATCAAAGAACGCTTTGAGCACATAATTAATCCAAATGACAGCAAACAGCAACAAAAGGCTAAATATAAATTAATTAGTATTTCACAAATTCACACGGCTTTAAAGCTTTTTCTGGATTGCTCAATATAATATGTTTGATTTTTAATCATAAAAAGTGTTTTAACAACTAATGCATATTAAGTAAGGTACTCAATATCAAAGTAAATGAATGAACATTAATTTATTTGTTGAAAATTATAACATTTTTGTGTTAAAATTAGAACCCCACAGAATCATTTTTGTCAGTGCACTGCACTTATCGTGTTTTACAAATAGCCTTATTGCTCACATTTTAGAGAATTTAAATAGGTCTTTCATGCACAATCTGACCATGGCTCTCTCCTTGTTTACCTAATTTTAGATTAATCTTGTTTTATTGATGTCTTTAAGCAAGAAAAGGACTTACCAACATTAGTCAAATTGGTCACTGCTCTGGGCTAATTATTTAATTACAAAGCTTGGTTGGATTATAGAAGCAAAATAAACCCTTTGCTCCACTGACTTCAATAGAATTGAAAATGGTTTACAGGTAATAAAAATCAGTCACCAGTGCCAGCCAAATTAAGAGCACTTGACACAAAAGAGATAACACTAAAAACCAGAGGCAGTGGTGTCTCGGTGGTTAAGGTTAAGGTAACTGCTTGGATTGTATCCTCTTTGAATACTCTGAATACACTGTCCTTTCTTTAACAGGTAAAGCCTATGAGATCACATATGTCCGACTAAAGTTCTACACCAGCCGCCCAGAGAGTTTTGCCATTTACAAACGTACAAATGAGGCCGCAGCTTGGCAGCCATACCAGTACTACAGTGCATCCTGCCGTAAGACCTATGGGAGGGACTCCAAAGGCTTCATCCGACCTGGAGAGGAGGAGAGAACTGCACTCTGTACAGATGAGTTTAGCGACATTTCTCCATTAACAGGAGGAAATGTAGCTTTTTCTACCCTTGAAGGAAGACCCAGTGCCTACAACTTTGACCAGAGCCCTGTGCTACAGGTTTGCACATTTACAGTACTTAGTTATCATTCTGGGTTAAAACAATTTGCTCATGTTATGGCTGCATATTATGCAAAGTAAATTGGCGTTTGCCCCTTGGCTAGCCATCCAGTCAGAGGGGATTTCTAGAAATTTAATTTACATGAACTCTTTTGTGCTTACATGTGGGCAGTACACTTTTGCCAAATCATTCAGGTTGCATTGGAGATGTTAGAGCTCAGGATTAGTCAATGTGTAGCAACTGGATGCAGTGAAGAGTTAAGGTCATAATTCAGTGGGAATCTGCAGTCCTGGGAATGTCTTGATCAATAACACAGAACTTTTAACTTGATGAGATTTCATTGTATTATGCGCTAGCATTAGTGTTGATGATTTGTGAGCATACCAAGTGTATGTGAATAGATAAAAACAAATGAGTTCCCTTTCAAAATGAACTAAATATTGCATGAGCTTCACGCTTTGGGAAGCACCCTCGTGCTTCCCAAAGTATCTGAAGTCTGTGTAAAATCTGCAGTCTGTATCTGGTCTGTGTAAAATCACACCTGCCGTGGTTAGGTGATGTGGCATTTCGTACATTGCGTGACTATAAAATGGTGGTTGTAAACCACATAATCAGCTTTTTTGTCTTCAGCGAATCCGCATGTTGGCTGTCTGTGTAAACATTCCTAAAACTCTTCACTTCTCTCTATTTTCAAAAGAATATATAAATATATATCCTTTACAAACAGAATGAGCCTCCTGCTCTCATTTTATTGATGGACATATTTTTTGTGTGAAGTATATGGGTGTGGAGCTTGCTCCGGCAGCCCTCGAGGGGGCTGACTACATTCATTCTGAATGTTTCGCGATGACGTGGCTCCGCTCCCAGCTCTCTCACTTCTCAGTTGAAGTGAGATGGGTTTCGAAACCTCAGTACTGGGGGCGTCCCATATGAATCTGGAGGGGAAACCAGAGATGAGCCCTGTTCTATCTGTCGCTCTTTCCTACAGATCTGACTCCCCGCTTCTGTGTTTTGGAGCTCACGAAGCGACTTCTCCTTCCAGTATGGAGATTCAACCCACCTTCTCAGAATCTGAGGAGCCAGGGAATATTTTTTTATAGGAGTGGAGCATGCTGCAGCAGCCCTCCAGGGGGCTGACTGCACTCATTATGATATATATATATATATATATATATATATATATATATATATATATATATATATATATATATATATATACAGTGAGGGAAAAAAGTATTTGATCCCCTGCTGATTTTGTACGTTTGCCCACTGACAAAGAAATGATCAGTCTATAATTTTAATGGTAGTTGTATTTGAACAGTGAGAGACAGAATAACAACAAAAAAAATCCAGAAAAACGCACGTCAAAAATTTTATAAATTAATTTGCATTTTAATGAGGGAAAAAAGTATTTGACCCCCTCTCAATCAAAAAGATTTCTGGCTCCCAGGTGTCTTTTATACAGGTAACGAGCTGACATTAGGAGCACACTCTTAAAGGGAGTGCTATCAGTTATAATATCAGTTTGTTACCTGTATAAAAGACACCTGTCCACAAAAGCAATCAATCAATCAGATTCCAAACTCTCCACCATGGCCAAGACCAAAGAGCTCTCCAAGGATGTCAGGGACAAGATTGTAGACCTACACAAGTCTGGAATGGGCTACAAGACCATTGCCAAGCAGCTTGGTGAGAAGGGGACAACAGTTGGTGCGATTATTCGCAAATGTAAGAAGCACAAAAGAACTGTCAATCTCCCTCGGCCTGGGGCTCCATGCAAGATCTCACCTCGTGGAGTTGCAGTGATCATGAGAACAGTGAGGAATCAGCCCAGAACTACACGGGAGGATCTTGTCAATGATCTCAAGGCAGCTGGGACCATAGTCACCAAGAAAACAATTGGTAACACACTACGCCGTGAAGGACTGAAATCCTGCAGCGCGCGCAAGGTCCGCTACTCAAGAAAGCACATATACATGCCCATCTGAAGTTTGCCAATGAACATCTGAATGATTCAGAGGACAACTGGGTGAAAGTGTTGAGGTCAGATGAGACCAAAATGGAGCTCTTTGACATCAACTCAACTCGCCGTGTTTGGAGGAGGAGGAATGCTGCCTATGACCCCAAGAACACCATCCCCACCGTCAAACATGGAGGTGGAAACATTATGCTTTGGGGTTTTTTTTCTGCTAAGGGGACAGGACAACTTCACCGCATCAAAGGGACGATGGACGGAGCCATGTACTGTCAAATCTCGGGTGAAAACCTCCTTCCCTCAGCCAGGGCATTGAAAATGGGTCGTGGATGGATATTCCAGCATGACAATGACCCAAAACACACGGCCAAGGCAACAAAGGAGTGGCTCAAGAAGAAGCACATTAAGGTCCTGGAGTGACCTAGGCAGTCTCCAGACCTTAATCCCATAGAAAATCTGTGGAGGGAGCTGAAGGTTCGAGTTGCCAAACGTCAGCCTCGAAACCTTAATGACTTGGAGAAGATCTGCAAAGAGGAGTAGGACAAAATCCCTCCTGAGATGTGTGCAAACCTGGTGGCCAACTACAAGAAACGTCTGACCTCTGTGATTGCCAACAAGGGTTTTTAAACCAAGTACTAAGTCATGTTTTGCAGAGGGGTCAAATACTTATTTCCCTCATTAAAATGCAAATCAATTTATAACATTTTTGACATGCGTTTTTCTGGATTTTTTTGTTGTTATTCTGTCTCTCACTGTTCAAATAAACCTACCATTAAAATTATAGACTGATCATTTCTTTGTCAATGGGCAAACGTACAAAATCAGCAGGGGATCAAATACTTTTTTCCCTCACTGTATATATATATATATATATATATATATATATATATATATATATATATATATATATATATATATATATATATATATTTAAAGGCACAATGAAGCGGCTCTGCTCTTGGCTCTCTCACTTCTCTCACTTCTCAGCCAAAGGGCAATGGGTTTCAGGACCTCAGGGCTCTAGGCCTACTGCTGTCAAAGCAGCCAGCTGGCTGGGATTCTGCGGGTTCTGTATGGATCTGAAGGAGGAACTGGAAATAAGCGCTGCTCTATCTCTCACTCATTCCTTGGGATCCGACTGTCCTGTACCGGGTTTTGGAGCTCATGAAGCAACTTCTCACTCCGGTATGGAGAGTCAACCCACCCTCTCTAAATCTGAGGAGCCAGAGGGGGTGCCAGTGAGAAGGAGAGTGCTCCCACACACCCCAGAAAACTCCTCTTTTCCCAGAAGTGCACCATTAAATGTCATGTTTCTGGGGAAAGCCGTGTTTATAACCTAGCAACGTTGGATTATTCAGCCATCATGGGGAATAAACAATACAGCTATTTTGATGTGCCAAAGGTGAAGGAGGCACTTGTGAGCTACCTCACTCCATCAATGGCAGCAAAATCCAGGGGGCCGGCTTTGCCATCCAGGCTGTGTAAGACCACCTCGACGCTGGTTGGTTTAGCCTATGCAGCAGCGGGTCTTGCTTGTGGGTCTCGGAATACAATTGTAGTGTTGCAGGTCTACCAGGCAGACCTGCCAAATTGTGAGGGAGATATAGAAGGTGAGTGTGGTGGCCTGCCTCCCCCAATAGAAAGCCAGGGGGACCGGGTGGCCATAGTTGCAGCTTGCTAGTAGGCCTGATTTTAAAATGATAATCAATTATTATTGGTAATCAATGATTAAATAATGGCAAAAAGAAGTGGTCCTAAGGGCCATGGAGGGAGGTGTCAGGGGACAAGAGGTTGGTATGGCAGATCTCTCTTGGACAAAGGGACCATAGAATCTGTACCTCTAACTCTGAGGTAGGGAGGTTTTTACAGCCATTATTTCCTTGTCCACAGTAGAGACGGAAGTATGCGGCCAATTTTAGATCCGCATCATCTGAGCCATACTCTTTGGACATACAGGTTCAGGATGTTGACTCTCAAACTCACCACAGATTCAGTGGATTGGACTACCTCAGTTCGAGGATTGGTTTGTGATGATAGGTCTAAAAAAAAAACATGCATATTGCCCGTCACAGGAAATACCTGAGGTTTGCGTTTGGAGGCATTGCATATAAACATCGGTTCTTCCTTTCACAAGTTCGCTGGCTCCTTTGCGACTCCAGGGCATCCGTATGCTAAACTACCTGGACGACTGGTTAATTCTAGCGCCGTCCAGGAACTTGGCGATTCAACCTCGAGATGTTGTTCTCGCCCATGTAAAGAACTTGGGGCTCGAGGCTGAATCTCAGAGAAAGTATGCTTTTTCACTTTTATAGGGGTCATATGGGATTTGAATACAATGAGGGTGTGTCGATCCCCAACATGTGTAGTGCAACCCTAGCAACATTGAGCAAGATAAAGTTAGGTCTGGGCATCCCCTCCAGTCTCTAAGGAGACTGTTGTGTCTTATGCCAGCAGCAGCCTACTGCATACCATTGGGCCCATTGCACATGAAACCATTCAGTAATATCTGAAAGTTGGCAGTTTCATCCAAGGACGAAACCCCTGAGAATAATCAGTCTCACACAGTGATGCCTACATGCTCTGAGAACTTGGAGGTGTCCTCGGTTTCTAGCCTCAGGTCACACTCTAGGGGTGTCTCTTATTGCAAGACGATAATGTCAGACATCTCCCTCACGGTCTCTGGAATGGCCCTTATCTAGTGTGGCATAGAAATCACCTAGAAGTGTGGGCCATACTCCTAACACTGAAATTCTGCTCCTCAGTTGAGAGGTCACTATGTGTCAGTTATGACAGACAACACAGCGGTGGTCTCATATAGCAACCACCAGGGAAGGTTATGGTCATTCCCCTGTTCAGGCAGGCTATACTAATTCTTTTCTGGTGGTGGGGAAGTTTTGTCACTGAGTCTAATGTACGTTCCGGGGCAACTGGAATGTGGGGGCAGACATACTGTCAAGGCAGGGGTATTGGAGGCTCCATTCACAAGTGGAGTCCATATAGCAAAGGTTCAGAAGTGGACACGTTTGCCTCCGAGGAGACAACACACTGCCCACTGTGGTTCGCCTTCACTCCTCCACACCAAAGTAAAAAGGTCAGATCTTTACGCCATGGTACACACATGGATGAGCTCATGTCTGTACACCTTTCCCCTCATTGCTTTGCTTCCACAGGCTTTAGCGAGAGTTCACCAAGACTGTGCTACATCTGCTGCTATTGCACCTGATTGGCCAGCTTGAATTTGGTTCTCGGAGGTATTATCTCTGCTGGACGGCACTCCCTGGGAGAGTCCCACTCTCAGGGTCCATTGTCTCAAGACAGAGGGTTGATTTATCACCCTCAGTCGGAACTATGGAAAATGTGAATCTGGTCCCAGAAGGGGACCAGCTCATAGATTCCGGTCTCTCAACCGAGATTCTACAGTTAAATGCTAGAGCACCATCCATGAGAAAATTGTATGCATTCAAGTGGCAACTTTATCATGGTGTGAGGAATGTCAATGAGACCAAGTAAACTGCACAATAGCTACAGTCCTGGAGTTCTAATAGGAACATTTCTCAGCAGGGTTGGCTTCTTCTACAATTATGTGGCCACCATTTTGGCCAGCCACACCCCTATTGATGTGGCCTCTGTGGCAGGACATACCCTCACTATGACGGAGTGGGTATACTCATTCCCACAGCAGAAAGCTCATGCAATGTTGAGTCCCTTTGAAAGGGAAAGTCTGGGTTACATAGGTAACCGTGTTCCCTGAGAAGGGAACAAGACACTGTGTGAGCTTCACACTTATCTGCTACATTAGTGTTAATGGTAGTTTGGATGCTAGTTACTATCCTGGGTTTGCCTTTGTGAATGTACAACAGGAAAGTTGCTAAATTGCTTGGCTAGCTGTAGTATAGCTGTATATACAATAACTAATTAAACTAATTAAACTCTTTTAAAGTCAGATTTGACTATGCTTAGAGTGCTCTTTTAAGATTATTACTTGTCATACTGTACTCCATGTCAGAGTATAAAATGAAGATCATCTAACAATTGACTTAAAGTTTAAAGAAAAAGAAAATTACTAACATAAACAGAGACATTCTTCAATGTGTATTTGAGGTAATTAGAAAAGTTTTCTATCCATTAGTATGATTAATTTACATTTTGCCACTGCCACAACCATATTCGTAGCCATCTCATGAGTTTCACATAATCCTATGCTGCCCTGCTATTGGTTGCTTGTAGATAACAGCAGCAGTCACACACCTAATTTTTAAAATTTTAATAATAAAAAAAAAAATTCTGACACAGCCAGATTACAATGGCACTAAATCGGTTACTGGTTAGCTCTAAGACCAGCGATCTCAATTCACAACCAAAGAATGGTTTTGGTGTTGTGTTGTATGTCTACGACAAAAAAAATCTAGCCAAAAAATCATAGTGTAAACCCAGCTTTACATTCTTTCTGTTTCAGTTCTTACTATTTATATGGTTTATGTGTGTGTGTTGCAGTAATTGTCACCAGGTGTATGTAATTTTTCTACAACTGCTGTGCATATCCTTCTCTAATCTGTAAACAAATTATAGATTTTTACCCCACAACATTTCTCACACACAAATACAACAAATTACAAAGATGAAATGAAAGGGAAGTTTTATTATATGCAAGAAGCATGTAGTTTAGTAGATCACTCACTTTCCATAAAGTTTTCACTCTGACCTTTCAGTGGAAATCACAGTAATCAGTTCACACTAAAAAAATCACAGTAGGCAAATGACAGGGCATGGTGACAATGAAGGGTTCCAAGTTATATTTAGTTCTTCAATTTCCTAAACATAAAACACACAAATTTACTTTTGCACACAATTTAATGAAGCTAGAAGACATACATTGAGGTCATGGAATTTGTGTGCAGAATTTACAGTAATCAATTTTATTACACTTTAAATTTGCTGTTTGATTTGTCATGTTAATAATTTTTGAATAGCACTTGAGTCCATAGTAATGTTTGTGGTCCAATGTGCACAATTTGGATATTACTTCCCCACTACACATGCTTAACTGAACTTGTTTTTATGATCTTCAAATAAACACCATTCTTTGTTAGCAGTTTTCTAAGCTTTGTTTACTCGAATAAATTTTTGTTTATGCTCCAAAAGTTAATGCTCGCCATTTTGGCACAGACTGCTCATGTGGGTGGGCTTAACAGCGATGTACTCTCATTGGCTAGTGAAATTCTGATCGACAGCTACCTGGCCAGGAAGTAGAGACTTCAGTATTGGGAATTTTGGAAAGTGTTCTGGATGAGGTTCTCTGTATAGTTATAGTGTTTGTAATTCGTAGAGGAAATTACTTACTTACTTCATCAGAAAATTTGTTTGAGGTTTGGGTAGTCTTATATGACTTTTTTTTTTTTTTTTAAATGAGCTCTCGGAGCAGCACAGAGCATTGTCATCATCAATGTTATCATCCTCACCCTCAGCTGGACACTCGAGCTGTCAATCCAAATCTCATTAGCCAATGAGAGTAAATCACTGTTAAGCCCACCTACATGTGAGATTTGTGCCAGAATGGCGAACGTAAACTTGTGGAGCATAAATTTGAAAGCATAAATGAAAAATCGTGATTAGCGAAAACAAAGCTTAGAAATCTGTTAACACAGAATGCTATTTATTTGAAGACCATGTTAAATTTTTGCCACCCAGTTCACCGTTTTCAATTTCAGAGTGTTTTTCTCATTGTATACTATGTTCATTTCTTAAAAAGATACGTTCAATATTTTTGGCACAAATGTAATTCCATATAAATACAGCTTAATAAGATAAGTGGATGGAATGCTAGTCATGAAACATATGGACAGCATTATATTATCATGTGTAAAATATGTATCTGATTTGATAATATATTTGTATTTTTAAAAAAGAGACAGATTGTTTATTAGGGGAGAAATTTACATTAATAATAATTCAAATTTGTATGCAAAAAAATAGTATGCAAACAAGCCGAGCCAAAACATCAAACATCAGTTATCCTGCCATTAATCCTACAGGAATTTCACCACTCTTGACTTAATGACCTGAAAATCTTTCAAGCACATCAAAGTTAGAGTTAGTCTTAAACATAGACAGAGTTGCTGCTAACCTTTGCCTTAACTGGAAGAAACCAATCTTACAGAAGGTGGTGAGTCTTAAAGGATGCCTCTAGCATACAAAATAGTTTTTCCTCTTTATTCACATGAGACTTAGTCATCACACCTTCCTGAAAAAAAAAAAAAATCACTTGCTTTGTGATTTAAAAATAAAATATCTGTACCAATAACATGCTTTATTAAATGGATAGCTCTCCATCCAGAAAGATCAGGTGCTGGTGGTCCATTAATTTTGTCTTTCAATAGTGGAAACTGCTTCAGGCTCATAAAAGAATGGTGGTAAAAAGTTATGTTCAAAATGTCATATTTTTTTCATTCTAGAATGCATTTACAACTTTTCTACTTTTACTTTGTTTCCTGTAGGAGATTAAAAACTACATTACATACATATTAAAATGCATTACAATATGAATTTTTCCTCTACTGAAAAAATAGTGTGGAGGAAAATGAAGTATGTAGACAGAGACAAACTGTTTCTTTCCTCTCTCTCCACGTACTTTTTTAAGCCCTGTATGCACCGATATCTTTATTTCGTAATTACATTTAGGTCTGTAGCTACACAAAGGTTTTAATTAAAATCTCTGCATAAGTCAACCTCAGTCAACCTCAGTGTTCATGCTCTGACTAGAGTTGGCCCAATCTCACTTTTTCTTTTTCAATACTGATAATTAAGTATCAATTATCTTTCTTTAAAAATTACGAAAGGTAAAAAAAGATTTTGAGTTCTTCGCTTGAAAATGCAGGAAGAAATACATGGCTAAAATATTAGCAGTTCACTATTTCACACAAAACGTTATATATATATATATATATATATATTGTAAATATAAAATGAAACATATCCTAACAAAATACAATCAACACTCTTTATATGTAAACATTTCCAGATTTGAAACATTTCCTGATATTTAAGGCTATATTTGTTGTAGGATTGGATTGAATTAGTTCTTTTTCCCTCTGATATTAGATCCACCTTTTTTTTGGTATCAGCCCTGGGTCTCATATTAGTGTTGTCATGTTTTAACATACAACTATTACATACATACATTAGAAAGGCTTAATGAGCCAATAAGCTGAATGCAATCTGAATTCCACATTGTCTGACCACTGAATGGTAGTAATCATTCATTTACTCACCTTCAATAATTGCTTTATCCATGCCTGATCCAGAGCCTACCCTGGGAACCCTGGCTGTGTGGAGGGATTATGCCCTGGATGGGACACCAGTCCATCATGAACGCACACTTATTCACACACTCATTCACACCTAGGGGCAGCCTGCAAATAAAGATAATTTATTGGCATCTGACTCTAAATGTTTGCTGAACAAGCAACCACACACATACAATATTGAGAATCATCAACCATGTCACCATGCCAATCAACGTGCATGTGTCGTATTATTAAATGTCAAAAGACTGAGCCATTCAGTACGTTCAATATCATTTTTTCTGCATCCAATACAAACTAGGATGCATGCACAAGGAGGGGTGTATTTTTTCAAAGAGTTCATACAGTAACATGGTCAAATCCAGCTTTGTTTATAAACATATCAGACAGGGCTTAATGGTTTTGACTGTGCAATGAACAACAAGACTTTGCAAAGGCAAACACAAAGGCTAAATACTGTACTGTATGCACAGTCTGATTGACAGGCAAGTCTCCAGTGATTAGCACAGCACAGTGCAATTCAAAAGGAAGAGCACTTGTATGCTGTTGTAATTCTTCTCTTTTTCCCTTCTACCCATAATGTGACATTTACATTAGATTTTTTTTTTTAAAGAGTAGCCTGCTTTTTAGAGAACAAACAAGCCAGGTGAAAATCAGAGAAAATCATATTTAACACAATGTTATCAAGTACTGACTGCTAAGAAACATCATTTATTGAATATTTTACACGTTTATATTCCTATAAAATCCCTTCCAGGCTTTTACCTAATAGCCTGCCATCTGTAGATTTCTCCTCAGCCAGGTTCTCATCGACACAGCGATTACAGTGCGTCCTCCGATCAATGAGCCAGCCACTTTACACAGAGACATGTGAGGACTTTTTTTATTGTTGTTTTTTTTCTAACTGCCAAGTCATTTAAAAAACATGAAAGGAGGTTTAAAGTATCAGCCATTTATAGTACTTTCCAATCTGAATGAAAGGGACATAAGTGAAGTAAAAGCCTTTTTTCAATGCACACTCCTCTTCATTCATCTTAGGCTACATAGAAAATTGCGTTGCTGCTATAAGCATACACACAAACTCAAATTGCACGATGATTATAGACCTTTCTGTTTGCTGAGCCTGGATTTTTTATGGAAATGACATAACTTATGCATAAGTAATTTTGAGCAACAGGGCAGCAGGGTGTTCGACATATGGAGTCTGGCTTCAATTATTCATAATGTAATAGAAAAACAAGTGTTGGGAGAATAAAAAAAGATTAACACTGTGTTCGGAGCGAGCATGTTACTATTTAAATTAAATATTACAGAACAGGATTATTTTTTTATTTTATTTTTAATGGAAATGATAAATATAAATAAAAGCCATGTGAACATAATATTAATATACACATCAGTTCTCTTTTCTTAATAGGGTACTCACCACAGTACAAGGAACATGTATTTGTAAGCTGTACAGTATTTCCATGATCAACACAAATGTGGGAGAACTCTGAGAAAAGCAGTCCCATGTCAATCAGAGTGACACTAACCAATCCTGGGTGTCACTGAGATTATGTATGTGGAAGAGGTCAGATAGCACTTTCCTCTGAGTGTGTTCAAATGTTCTATGATGTAGCATGAGCAGCAGTTTGAAAAGATGTGGTGGCTAGCTTTGAGTGTCTCAGAAGAAGCATGTTCTATAGCACTAACACTTGTTTGGCTTGTGGTTGTGTGATAGTGGAGAGCTAACTAGTGTGTGGGAATTGACAAATGAGCCTAGACCTAAGAGCCTTCTTACCAAACTGGAGCAGGCTCTGAATAATGAACTGGGAATTTGAGGATCACAGAACCTTTGGTACATTGAAAGTTATGTCCGTTTAGGGCCTGGGTATCTAGCTCATGTCTAGGCTATTACACCCTCCTACACTGTCAGAAAAAAGGGTACTCTGGCGGTGCTCCTAGGGGAACAAGACATACAAATGTACCTTTAAAGGTCCACAGTAGATCATTAGGGTACAATTACGTAGCCATAACGAGTTATAAAGGTGCAAAATTTTAGGTTCTGTTGTGAAAGGTCCATTTTTGTACCTTTGTAGTATTTTTTTTTTTTTTTTTTTTTTAACATTTAGTCCCATAGAACTAGATTAACTTAAGTCTATGTTTTTTTTTACACTTGTGTGTATGTCAGCTCATGATAACATCAGTACACTATATTAAATTGCTTTAAATGTTAAAAATATATCTTCTTAAAGTGTGTAAGAAATGTAAACTCCAACCACTTCATGTCTCTTCTCTGTAAAATAAGACAGACATTATTTAGAAATATTAATTTATTAAATTAATGATATTTTAATAATGTTTTTGTTGCAATGTATTTTTTTACTCTGCCATTGTTGTCACCGTAAGTAAATTTCCACCGTGTTGAGCGTGGGAAACAGGAAAACCGGAAGTGTGAAAAGGTGAATTGCTTATGTAGACGTTATGGTTGTTGCCACTTTAAGAAAATTTCCCTTGCTTGGCTTGAGTCGTTTGGTTCTGAAGCGAGTGAATACGTGGCTGTTCTGACAGAACTTCGCACATCTCCAACGCCGGTCACTATTATGGAGTACACATTTCTCAGGTAAATGTGTGAGACTGTTATATATTCTTATTTTTACAGTGATACCATGTTCTGTTGTTTTGTGCTAACTCGGTGTTCCCCTGCTTTAAGCACGCGAAAAGTACTTCTGTCAGACTGGCTGACTGGCCGTCATTACTGACTGCTTTGGGAATAGCCTTCAGAATTGGGGAAGATGTCTACAGCTCACTTAATAAAGGAGCTAATTCAAGTTGATATAGAAGTCACAAAAGAGAAGAGGAAAAATTTGAGGTTGAGTATTTCGTTACCTGTTGAAATGTTTTAAAGAAATCGAGGGTTTTCTCTGTATAATAGCACCCTTTATCTGTGACTATATTCAGATGGCTTCTCATAGCTTACTGGTTTAATAATAATTATGGCCAACATTGTATATGTTTGCATATACAACCACTGTAAGTAGTGATTAGTTAACGTTTTACATTTAGAGACCATTTTTCCTGCTGTTGCAATGACATTTTGTTATAGGCTGCACAAGAGTCGCTCTCTCAGATTATATGCGGCCATTTTGTGGTGAGTTGAGACAGGGCCATTTCTAGCCATTTTGGTACCCTAGGCGAGATTTCTCTTAAACGGTGCAACTGTGAACTAATGTGTGAAACAAAACTAATCAGCCAGCTAGCTAGCTAAAATACAACACTGCATAGACTAGGTAACTAGTTAATAAACTAACTAGTGTGTTGTTGTAGCTAACTAGCTTCCTAAAGTTAGTCAAAGAGAAGATAACATATTCATTTAGCAGATGCTTTTATCCAAAGCGACTTACAAATGACGAAATACAAGCAAAGTGATATATAAAGCAGAGAACAATAGAAGTAGTGCTACCATGCAAGATTTATAATTGAGTTCTAGAGAATTAAAGTGTGGAGAGTAGAGGTAAGAGCCAGAGTAACTTTTTTTTTTTTTTTTTTAAATAATGTGGGAGTTGGCAGGTTAGGGGTTAGTTAAGTGCTCACAGAAGCGGTGGGTATTTAGCTGTTTTTTGAAAATAGTGACATACTGTAGTCCGGACTGAGGTTGGAAGTTCATTCCACCACTGAAGGACGGTTAGTTTGAAGGTTCTGGAAAGGGACCTTGTGCCACACTTAGTAGGCACTACTAAGCGTTGATCGTTAACCGATCGCAGATTGTGTGCGGGAACGTAACCCTCAAGGAGAGTGTTGAGGTAGGGGGGTGCTGTTCCAGACAAGGTCTTCTACGTGAGCATCACGGCCTTGAATTTGATGTGGACAGCTACAGGAAGCCAGTGGAGGGAGATGAAGAGTGGTGTGACACGGGTTCTTTTGGGTTTTTTGAAGACGAGGCATGCTGCTGCATTCTGATTCATTTGAGCTTGGAACACATACAGACATTTACACGCCTTTATTTTCCTGCTCAGCAAGAGAGAATTAGTGCTTCAGTTTCAACCCCTTTACTGGTTAAAACAAATAAATAAAAAAATTGGTGTATATCCAATTTTCCCTCACACTGACTGTGTGAGCTAGCGTTTGGCACAATTGAGAGCTGTCAGCCAGTAAGACCCCATCTGATTGGTCTTGCCTCCGTTCACTGAAGATAAAATACAATTGTGCAAAAGTTTTAGGCACCTTTTTTTTTTAGTATAAACTAAACTTTTTATTTTATAAATTCTACATTCCAGAAGGGAACGAGACGTTGCATTTAGCATAACAGTATGGGAAGCGCCCTAGCGCGCGTGACCGGTGTCTGAAGCTTGTGTAAATTCATGCCTCTACTTATAGGCCTGCCATGATCAAGTGACGTGGCAATTAAGCACGTCGCATGGAGTACATATGGCACCTGTGAACCACGCCGCCCGCCTCTATTATCTGAAGCGAAGACGCAATTCACAGGCCTGCCCTGGTATGACAAAGCTATGCAACATCTCGTTCCCTTCTCAGGGAACAGGGTTACATGCGTAACTCCGACATTCCCTTTCAAAGGGGACTTCGACGTTGCATTTAGCATAACAGTATGGGAACGGGAATACCCACCCCGTCATACCGAGGGTACAGTCTGTTCAAAAAGACCCAAGCCTGAGGGTCACCGCAAGACACTCGAGCCCCGGGGTGGAATGAATATCCAGGCTGTAATAACGAATGAATGTGTGTGGCATAGACCATCCTGCAGCAGCACACACATCCTGCAAGGATACCCCTTCGGACAAAGCTTTTGAGGATGCGACCGCCCTAGTGGAATGAGCTCTTATGCCCAGAGGCATGGCGAGACCCATGAGCCATAGAGATTGCTTCCACTATCCAATTAGAGATGTGCTGCTTTGACACTGCATCACCTTTACTGTCGCCATCAAAGCGGACGAGCAGCTTCTCCGACTTACGCCACTGGCTGGAGTGGTGGACGTAAGTACAGAGAGCCCTTACTGGACACAGCAGGTGCATCCTCTCTTGTTCTGGTGTGAGGAACGGAGAAGGGCAGGAAGCCTGCAACACCACAGGATGGGCAGTCAATGTAGGCCTTGGCTAATCCAGGGGCAAAGTCAAGGCAGGAAGGGGCAACAGAGAAAGCTTGTAGGTCTCCCACTGGCTTGAGAGATGTCAGGGCCAGCAGAAGAGCTACCTTTAGAGTCAGAAGCTTCTCAGAGACTGACTCTAAGAGCTCAAATGGGGCCCCTGACAGACCTTCCAAGAACACAGAAAGGTCCTAGGAAGGTATGCGCGGCCTGCAGATGGGCCTCAGCCGTCTCACATCATGCATGAACCTCGAAGTTAGAGGATGTTGCCCCACAGAGGCTCCATCAACAGGGGCATAGCTGGCCGAAACGGCGGCCACGTAAACCCTGATTGTAGAAGGAGCCAACGCTGCTGAGAAACGTTCTTGTTGGAATTCCAGGACTGTAGCTATTTCAGTTCACTGGGTCTAGCTGATGTTCCTCACACCACAAGACAAAAAGCTGCCACTTGAGCACATACAATTTCCTTGTGGATTGTGCTCTAGAGTTTAACATAGTCTCCACAACCTCAGTTGTGAGACAAGAATCTACGAGCTGGTGCCCCTCAGGGGCCAGACCCACAGTTTCCATAATTCTGGCCGAGAGTCATGAATCAGCCCTCCGGCTTGAGACAGTAGATCCCTGCGGATGGGAATCTCCCAAGGAGTACCGTCGAGCAGGGAAATTATCTCTGAGAACCATATTCGAGCTGGCCAATAAGGTGCTACTAGCAGCAGACGTAGACGGTCTTGGCGAACTCTCGCTAGAACTTGTGGGAGCAGAGTGATTGGGGGAAAAGCATATAGACGTGACCTCGGCCACGTGTGCACCATGGCTTCCAGTCCCAAGGTTGTGGGAGGAGTGAAGGCGAACCACAACGGGCAGTATGTTGTCTCCTCAGAGGCGAACACATCCACTTCCACTTGTCCGAACCTCTGCCATGGACTCCACCACTTATGGATGGAGCCTCCAACCCCTGGGCCTCAGCCCCTGCCTCGACAAAACATCTGCCCCTACATTCCGGCTGCCTGGAATGTACATTGCACTCACTGACAAGAACTTTCCCTCTGCCCAGAGAAGGATTAGTTTCGCCTGCCTGAACAGGGGGCATGAACAACTAGCACAACTAGCACATGGTGACCTCTCAATTGAGGAAGAAAGAATTTCAGTGTTAGGAATACGGCCCGCATCTCTAGGCGATTTATATGCCACTCCAGATGAGGGCTGCTCCAAAGACCGTGAGCTGGACAGTCATTTAAGACTGCACCCCAGCCCGTGAGGGACGCGTCTGTCATTACCGTCTTGCCGTAAGGAGACGCCCCCAGAGTGTGACCCGAGGCTAGAAACTGCAGACACCTCCAAATACTCAGAGCACGTAGGCATAGCCACGTGACACTGATTACTCTCAGAAGTTTCGTCCTCAGATGAAACCCCCGACTTCTCAGCCACCACTGAAACGGTCTCATGTGCAATAGGCCCAACAATATGACATTGGCTGCTGCTGCCATGAGGCCCAACAGTCTCTCAAAGACACTGGAGGGGATGCCCAGACCCAGCTTTATCTTGCTCAAAGTTGATAGGATCAATAATACGCTTGTTGGGGATAGAAACACCCTCATCATAGTAGAATCCCATATAACCTCTAGAAATGTTGTCCTCTGCACTGGAGAAAGTATACTTTTCTTGAGGTTCAACCTGAGCCCCAAGCTCCTCATGTGGGCGAGAACAACATCTCGATGTTGAACTGCCGGTTCCCTGGATCGTGCTAGAATTAACCAGTCATCCAGGTAGTTTAGTACACGGATGCCCTGGAGTCGCAAGGGAGCCAGAGCAGCATCCATACACTTTGTGAAGGTGCGAGGGGATAAAGCTAGCCTGAAGGTTAGAACCCGAAATTGGTATGTGTTGTCTCCAAACGCAAACCTCAGGAACTTCCTGTGACTGGGCGATAAGTTTGAGCGTCAGCATCTTGAACCTGTATGTCCAAAGAGTATGGTTCAGATGATGCAGACCTGATATTGGCTGCATACTCCCATCTTTTTTGCGGACCAGGAAATAATGGCTGTAAAAACCTTCCTCCCTTAGGGAACGGGGTACATGTGCTATGGCCAAAATGTCCAAAAGGAAACTTACTTCCTGCGCTAACATTGGGCTCTACTCTGTGCAGACAACTGTAGTGAGCACACCTCTGAACCGGGGGGGTCGAGCTCTGAACTGCACCCGGTAACCCTTTTCTATGGTAGACAGAACCCATGGAGACACATTTGGCAGTAGTTTCCACACTGCCAAATAGTCTTTCAGTGATGTTAGCTTTTCCAAATTCCGTTGGAAGGAAAGCATCAGATTTCTGTCACCCTGTGACAGCTTGCTGACCAGAGAATGCTGAAAACGTGGGCCAGGGCAGGCCCTACAGTAGCACTGGGGGTTATCTGCCCTAACAACTTCATATCCCCTGATACGTCCCTCCGTGGCCCATCAGGACACTTCCTTCCTTGCCTGCTTTGCTTTTATGATCATTCTTAGATCAGGCCTCTTAGCAGGCTGTGGCTGTGGCCACCCGGTCCCCCTGGCTCTCTGTGGGGGGAGGCGGGCCGCCACACTCACCTTCTGCACCTCCCCCGCACTAGCGCTGGCCCGGGCTCCACTTATGGATGGCTAACTCGACACGACGGGGAAGGAACTGGCTGTATGACGCTGTTTGCTCTTTTGCCTCGTGAAACCTGTCGGCAGTGGCATTAACCGTGCCGCCAAACAGGCCGGAAGGTTTAACAGGGGTGTTCAGCAAGGAGACCTTATCTTTGACCCCCATCCCTGAGAGGTTGAGCCATAGGTGCCTCTCCGCTACAACCAGGCTACCCATTGAACGGCCGATATGATGGGCCGTTTGTTTGGCCACCCGGAGAGATAAATCTGTGGCGTGGCGCAGCTCTGCCACTGCCTCGGGCCCAATTACCTCCCCAGTATTGAGCTCATCAGCAGGTCTGCTTGGTAGACTTCAACACTGCCATTGTATGCAGTGACCCCCAAGCAAGACCCGCTACCGCATAGGCTCTGCGCACCAACGCCGAGGTGGCCTTACATGGCTTAGAAGGTAAAGTTGGCCTCCCTAAATTACCTGCCGTTGATGGAGAGAGGTGGCTCGCAAGTGCCTCCTCCACCTTTGGCATCGCTAAATAGCCATGCTGCTTATTCCCCATGATGGCTGAGTAATTAGACATTGCGGGGTTATAAACACGACTAATGTATGGTGTTCTCCAGAAGGGTGATATCTCATCATGCACTTTTTCTCATCATGCGCTTTTTTCAGTTTTCTGCGGCGTGAGGGAGCTTTATATTTATTTTCACTGGAGAGGAAGTGCTTATCCAGCCTGCTACGAGCCACTTCCTCTTCCCCAGGCCAGTCTATATTCAACTTTTCAACTGCCCTAGTAATCACCTCAAGCAGCTCTTTATATGCTTGAGAGTTGCTGTCGGTTTTTGGTGCAATGGCACCCTCTACTGACTCCTCGGAGTCAGCGAGGGTGTTTTGGCTTTCCATAGGGGAAGGAGGAGTCGCGACGCGATCTCCAAAGTCAGGCGTAGAGCCAGACCCGGAAGAAAGAGCAAGAGATAGCGCCACGCTTGTCTCCGGCTGCTCTTCCAAATCCATACGAGAACCCCACGGCCTTACCCGGCTGGCTGCCTCGGCAGCGGCCAGCCCAGATCCGTGAGGCTCTGAAACCCAACTCCCTTCAGGCGAGAAGAGAGTGAGCCAAGAGCATAGCTGCCTAATTGTGAAATATTCACAATGCTGACAGTCAGACCCCCTGAGGGCTGCCGTCGCATGCTCTACACCCAAACACTTCACACAGAAAGCGTGTCCGTCTCCTCCCGTGATGAAACGGGAGCAAGGTGTAACACACTTTCTGAAATCTTTCTTGCTCATTCTTTCCCTCTCTTTTCTTTTCTTTAAAAAAGGGATAGAAAAGTTTAGAGATTTTGAGAAAATATGAAGTAGAAATGAAGCGTTTTTTTGTCACACAAACAACAGACATGTAATCTCGCTGAAGATAATAAGACTGGCGGCATGGTTCACAGGTGCCATATATATGTCATGCGACGTGCTTAATTGCCACATCACCTGATCATGGCAGGCCTATAAGTAGAGGCATGATTTTACACAAGCTTCAGATACTGGTCACACGCGCAAGGGCGCTTCCCATACTGTTATACTAAATGCAACATGGAAGTTCCCTTTGAAAGGGAACAGGGTGCATGTTCTCTGCCCAGTGTGCCCAGAGTTTTTGGTGCAACACTATTATTTATGTTTACTGTGTAATCATTTGTCCATTAAGTTCACCACAACATATGACTTAACAAAAAAGATGAACAAGAAAAGGGTAGGGTACATATTTCAAGTAAAACTTATTTGGAAAAAATATTTATTAGCTTTAAGTATTCTTGCTGAAGACAAAACTGCCCTATGCTGTAAACCCCACAATGTGCAGTACTGAGTAATGATGGAGACTGTTTAATAAGGTGTATTAAATGACTGCTTTATACTTCTGAGCATATTTGCTGTTGAGTAATGTCTGTATTGAACAGCTAATGTCTGCTGATTCGCACCTGCTGTTGCAAGATGTGATGTCATGAACTTAAAGTAATTCTCTTTGTAAAATAAGGTTTATAAATAAAATTGCATATCTGTAGGCCAATGTCTTTTAAGGTATTTTTTTGCCACCCAAAGGTTCAAAATGGCTCTGTCACTGGGTTGGTACCCTAAGGATCCAAAATTGTACCTTTTTATTAAGGTACAATTTTGTGCCTTCATTTCAGTGTGCACAATTGGTCTTTGGGGTATAAAATTGCCTCATAAATGGTACAAAGTTTTAAGGTACAATTTTGTTCCTCTAACTAGACATACAAAAATGCCCCCTTAAGGGTACCACCCCAGTGATGGCCAATTGTACCTTAAAAGGTACAGTTTGGTACTTTTTTTCTGAGAGTGTATATTTAGGGCTTCTTTTGTTGAAACAATCATAAATTAAATTTAAGCAATGGAAGAAAAAGCCATTCAGTATGGTCTTTGGTAACCATTTAAATCATATATTATAGTTTCCATGCATCTATATTGTGTTGAAAAATTTCATGATTTTCCCATTGTATCAATGCACAGTATTTATTTCTAATCTATTTTGCCTGACACCATCTAGGCTTGTTTCATCTCTCAAAAAACATCAAAGAACTTGTGCAGTTTTGTTCCTGACTAATATCATACAGCTACATTCATTAAAGTTTTTATACTGTATTTTATCATCTCCAAAAACGTTAAGCATTTTGGCTAGTAATGAAGTACATGTCATCTGGATTCCATGAGAATAAGATAAATAATGTTTTATTAAAAAAAAAAAAAAAGTGATTCTGATCAGAAGTTATTTTAACCAGTAATCAGCTTGGATTACACTTGTTTAGTGTATATTTCTATTTTGTCTTTAATATCAACTTTTACTAAACTCTAAATGAAAAGCGTGGAGAGTGGCAAGAGGATAAGAGAGGAGATGTTTGAATTTGGAATGATCAAGGTTCCACTGGGTCGAGTTTCTATGACAAGGGGAATCCAATAATAAATAAAAAAAAGCAACTTATAGGGAAAAAAACACTTTTCTCAGTTTATTATACTATACTAATTCCCCTTATGAACTCTCTATTTGGTCACCATTCTCAATGGATTTTATTTTGTTCCTTACTATTCTTAATATAAGTCCATTTTCCATGTTTATTTGACTTGATTTGAGTTCCTGCAATCCTCTCTGCAGTTTGTATTCATCTTTCCTCAGCCAGTATTGTTTAACTTGATAAGAGAGTAGCTGGGTGTATGTATGCTAATGTATTTACTTTTTTTTCACCTCACTTCATCATAGCTAAATAAATTGGCTGGAATAACAAATGGTCACCTTGTAACCTGGGGCTTAGATATTTCCGCATAAGTAATGGATTACCTCAAAGGGGACCTGTTTTCCAGTTTGTATGACATCATTATAGTGTTTTTTCCCTCCATAAATAATCCACACCAAAGATGAAAGCTGCTCCATGAATTCAAATTTAATTTGTTCACTCGTCTATTAAAATGCTGGGTATGTTCTCCCTCTCTCTCTTGCTCTCACTTTCTTCCTGAGTGAGCATGAAGAGCTGGGTGTTAAATTGGAAGGCCAGCATTGAAGGAGAATGAAAATGAGAGTATACCAAAGATTAGAAGGAACTATGAACTAAAGCAATCAAATTAAAAAAGTTATTAAGTTGGACTGTAGGATGAGCCTCTTCTCTACACTATGTAATTCAGTTGCTTCTCCAAAAATCTGGTTGGAATGATGGAGTGAGAGATTTGTATTAAATACTAAGTAAAGGCAGAATAAAAGCTTAACAAGGCAACAGAAAGCAAAAATCAAGTTACATATAAAAAATAAAATTACCATAAAATTTACAGATGGATTTGAATGGGACAAAAATTCCAGAAATGCATTACTCCACCTCCCCAGTTAAAACTAATCCAGTCTAAATAAGGCATATGGTGGAGTTGTTGGCTGATAAACAGATGCACTGGCATTGTGAATGAGAAATATTGGAAAAAGACCACATGATGCTTTCCCAATAATTAACTGTTCAATTGTAGTGAGCCGGGTAAAACTGTAGCCTCAGATTCTTGTACTAGGCTGACAGGAGTGTAACCTGATGAGCTGTTGTAGCCTTTGTGCCTCAAGGTTCGACATGTTTAGAATTTTGGTATGCTTTTCTGCTCACCATATTTGTAAAGAGTGATTATTTGAGTTACTGTAGTCTTGCTATTAGCTCGAATCAGTCTGGCCATTCGCCCCTGACCTCTTTCATCAATAAGGTATTTCACCCACAAAATTGCTGCTCACTGGATGGTTTTTGTCTTTCGCACCATTCTGTGTAAGCTATATAGACTCTTGTGTGTGTGAATATCCCAGAAGATCAGCAGTTTCTGAAATACAAAAAGCAGCCTGTCTGCCACCAACAACCATGCCACGGTCAAAATTGTACTAAGATCACATTTTCCCCATTCTTTTTGATGTGAAGATTAACTGAAGCTTTTGTTCTCTATCTGCATGATTTTATGCACTGCACTGCTGCAACATAATTGGATTGGATAATTGCACGAGTGTCCTTGGTAATAACCATGGACAAAAAATTAATCTGATGTATCATTTATTTCCTAATACTTGGTTATACTTCCCCTCAACTTAATAACAGCTCCAATCCTTTCAGGTAAGGATGACACTGGAGTCTTATGTCCCTGTAAAATGTAGTCCATTATTGCAGTATATGCATGCAGAATTCAGATAAGTGGTTATGAGTACCAATTTTGGGGTTTCTGCTGTTCAAAATAATCCAAGTTTTCCATGGGATTGAGTTCTGGTGATTTTGCAGGACAGTCAATGTGTCCTAGTGTTCAATCATGCTTGTCAAGCAGGTGACACGCATATTTGGTTGTATCCTTACTGGAACATAGGAATGACAATGTTGCGGCTGGACATGAAGCAGAAAATGCAACTTTAGATTCTGGACAATGACTGATAATCTAGTTGCTAAGTTACATCTGTGCAGGCGTGTAACCTATTGACATTGTACTACTGATGTTACTGGTGGATGTAACTATTGTTTTTATCCAGCAACCTTACATCTGTCACGTACTGAGGGTTAGGACGGATGCAGTTGCAGTTAAGAGCTTTAATGAAGAGTATAATATCCAGAGGGCAAGGCAAGAGACATAAACAAAGACAAACAGTGGTCACACAATCAGGCAAAAAGTACAAAACAGGCAATGTCCCACAGATTGCAGGCCAAGGAGACAAGGAGTAGGCATGAGGCTGGGGCAGGTTCGCCTAGGCAGCACCCAGGCATGGGAAGCTGAATCGTCAGCTTCGGTGGAACAGGATGGCAGAGCGACTTCCTCAGTGGAACAGGAAGGCAGAGTGACATCCTCAGTGGAACAGGAAGGCAGAGTAACATCCTCAGTGGAACAGGAAGGCAGAGTGACATCCTCAGTGGAACAGGAAGGCAGAGAGTCATCCTCAGTAGAGCAGGGAGGGTGACTGTCGTTCTCCATCGACGCTGCAGGGTGAAATTTGTTGGCCATGTAAGCAGACTCTGGCATGAACAGAACTTGGTTGGTGTGTCAGCAGTCTCAGGTGTGAGCAGAACTTTTTTGGCCGTGTCAGCAGACTCAGATATGAGCAGAATTTGGTTGGTCGTGCCATCGACCTCAGACAGGAACATGGCATGGGAGGCTGTGCAGTTGCCCTCTGACAGGAACATGGCTTGAGAGGCTGTCTCATTGACCTCGGACAGGAACATGGCTTGAGAGGCTGTCTCATTGACCTCGGACAGGAACATGGCTTGAGAGGCCGTCTCATCAACCTCAGACAGGAACTTAGCATGATCTCAGAGGTTCAAGTGTGGGGCAGTCTCTTCTGCACCACAGAGAGAAGACATGATGTCCCCGGCCTCGCTTGAATGTGGAGCGACAGCTACTGCGCAACCAGCAGAAGGAACAAAACTCAAGGCGGAGACCGAGGGGGAGTTGACATTCACCATGAAGCTAGAGGGGGGAGCAACACTCTTTGAGAGGTCCAAGGGGGCATGAAATTCTCTGCAAGGCCAGAGGGAGGAGCAAAGTTCTCCATGAGGCCAGAGGGAGGAGCAAAGTTCTCTATAAGGCCAAAGGGGGGAGTGAGGTTCCCCACAAGGCCAGATGGGGAGCGATGCTCTCCACGAAGCATGAGGGGGAACAATGTCCTCTATGGAGTAGGAAGCGGGAGTGATATATGGTGTGAAGCAAAGAAAAGGAGTGACATCTTCAGTAGAGCTTGGAGGCAGAGCAACATCCTCAGTGGAGCAGGAAGGCAGAGTGACGTCCTCAGTGGAGTAGGAAGGCAGAGCAATATCCGAAGCAGAGCCTGGCGTAGTGACGTCCGAAGCGGAGCAGGAAAGAAAAGCTGAGCTCTTGGCCACACCGGGAGGCAGAGCAATGTCTTCAGCTGAACTGAGACTGAGCGTCCTCAGACGAGCAGAGAGGTTGAACGACGTTCTCTGTCAACTCAGAAGGCTCGACAAGATCCACAGTCGGGGAGGGAGGGTGGGAGATGGTTCCAGACTGGTTGGAAGGCTCCTCCTTGACATACCCCCTGATGGTGTACATTATGTCGAGCCATTCCTGGTTGGCTCGAATTAGGGAGAATTTCCCCTCCTTCTCCCACCTCGGCTTTGCCCTTTCTTATAGGGCCTCTTGAAGTCTAAAAATTCTGCTGCGTCCATGTTATGGAGAAGTATTCTGTTATGTAATGGACAGTAGGATTGATGCAAGTGCAGATAAAAGCTTTATTGAAGAGAGGCAGGCAAGCAAATCCAAAACATGAATCAAAAGTGTGGTCAAAACAGGTAAAAAGTCAGGAGATTGGCAAATGGGCATTAACTATGCTAAACAAGAATCAAACAAAGAGGGTGAGAACAAAGTCAAAATTATGAAACATAGAATGAGGATCAAAGGCTTGGTACATTACATTCTGCAAACGATACTTCGCCCTGAACAGGGACCCAAGAGGGATTTAAATTACAGACGTAATCGGGATGAACAAAAAACAGCTAAGACTAATGATAACACATGAGGGATACATCCAATAACATACAAGGGTGGAGACAGGACATAACCATAACAAACAGATGTGCAAGACATAAACAAAGTCAATGTCACTTAACAACTGCGAGCTCCAGCGTTTTTCTGGAGGGGAAATTGTGACAATATCATGATGAAAAAAATTGGCATCATTATAGCATTACAATTTGTTATGTATTTTTTGCAGTGTTACAGAAATTTGCTATCCTTGATCAGATCCCCAAAGAGATGGGGAGCTAACATCTAATATCTATCAATTAAACTGTCAGGGCTAAGTCATGCATAGTATCAAATGGTAGCATAATAAAAGTGATAAAGGCCAGACATTCTCATAATTTCTTTTTTAAGTATTTAAAGTCCATTTCCAAGTCCAATGTGCCGCTGGATTCATGCCCTTTCCATATTTTAATACCAAACATGGTAAACAGAAAAGTTTACCTTTTTGTTTAAAAAAAAAAAAAAAAACACCTTACCATCGTATCATTTGTCCTGTCATGTAATTTGTATTTTGATTCGACAATGTGTGCTTAGTCTATCTATTTTGGGCATTTTTTGGGGTGCGGTTGTATGTGTCACAACATGGGCTGAAAAATATGAGTGCCAATAAATACAGTATTTAGGGGTCTGTCACTGATAGACTTCATGAATCTACAGTTTGGGCTAGAAAGACATGGCCCCAGCCTCACTTCTTCATTGCATTCTGTCTAATTTTTGTATAACCATTGGTGGTTGAGCCACTGTTGAGCATATTTCCACAAAAGTTGGAAATAATCCTCATTTATAGCGTTTGTTAGCAGTAAGCAATCTGATGTGAATGCCAACAAGGAAACTTCATAATGTCTTTTTATCTTTGAAAGACAGGAGTACTTAGCCCCAGTATCCCATTTTTGCCAGCTTCCACTGGTGTTGGTCAATATTAGTTAGTGTAGTCAGAACTGAACTAACTAGATTTTGGACATATATATGGCTACTACAAATTCAGCAAAAGTGGACCAAGTGGACATTTGACTACATGAAGTTTTCATTTGGATAACATTCTGAATCCTCCCATATGATACACTACAGTGTTTTCTCTGAACTCTCAGAATACATTGTTGTTTGATTCCTAGGAAGCACAAACACAGTCATATTGTTTCTGCTTGTCCTGCATATACCCAGTCTCTTAGGAGAAACAGAAAGCATGAGAGTGAATGAAATAGATTAGGATGAAGGCATAGAGGGAGAAACAGAGGGGATTCAAATGCACACTGACAGACAGAGGTAAACATTTAAACAGAAAGCAACAGAGACAGGTGTATAAATATGTATATTTTATAATATTACAATTAAACAACATATTATAGAATATTAAATATGTTAGGTACAATTTTTTGCATACAAATTGTACATATAGATAATGAGGACATTTAAAAAGTGCACTACAATAAGCTACACGACTTTAAAACAGGTCAGTCTAGAGTTTAAAAAACAAGAATACCAGCGATGGTATTTTTTCATTGAAGGCTGAAAGTAATGATTATCTTGATTATCTAAATGCTTATCTAAAGAGATTTCCTTGCTATATAATTTAATACTTGAACAGTTATGCAATGAAGTATGTCACTTGTCATATGTCATTTGAAAGTAAAAATTTTTAATGCGATGCCAGAAACCATGATAATGGGTTGCACACTTACATTTACATTTATTCACTTAGCAGACGCTTTTATCCAAAGCGACTTACAAATGAGAAAGATACAAGCAAAGCGATATCAAGCAGAGAACAATACAAGAAGTGCTACCATACAAGATCTATTAATTGAATTCCAGAAGAAGCAAAGTGCACAGTAGAGGTGTAAGTGCATTTTTTAAAATTTTATTTATTTATTTATTTATTTATTTATGAGTTGGTTAGGTGTTCATAGAAGAGGTGGGTCTTTAGCTGTTTTTTGAAGATGGTGAGAGATTCTGCGGTCCGGATAGAGATTGGAAGTGCATTCCACCACTGAGGAACAGTTAGTGTGAAGGTTCTAGAAAGGGACCTTGTGCCACGCTGAGTTGGAAACTTCTCTTCTCTCTGGATCACTTCACTTCTCAAACTTCTCATCTTCTCATCACTTATCATAACGTGATGTTCCACCCCTATATTTCTTTAACAATCCAAAAAAAAAAACTGGTGTTTATCATCAAACCCCGTTTCTCCCTAGTCAGTGACTTTAATGAACCCATTAGGAAAATGAGTGAGCAAGAACAAACATTAATTAAGCTTTTGCTGCTGTTTGCAAAATAAGCCAATAAGGCTAGTAATTATTCACCTTCCAAAGATTGCTTTCATCCTGCAAAATAATAATCTTTCTAAGAGCAATCAGTCTAGTCAATTAGATATGATCTAATATGAATGGAGAGGGGGCAAAGGGGCGTTTAATATTATGATCATAATGACCTGTGATCTGTTTTTTGTCAATGCCAGTAAGGTTTTTCTGTCTTTTAATATTTTCCACAAATAATAGAAAAACACTGACAAACATTTATACAGTTTTCATACTTCCTGCTGCTTTTTGATAGTGTAGGTGTTGTTTGTGACAGCATTATACATGATAATGTTGTTTTATATTTAAAATTTCCTTATTGCGAGGGCCTATGGTTTTTACACAAGATTTTCATTTATTAATTATTATTGATAGATGTACCTGATATATCGAAGGTCTGGAAAAGTCTAGTGGAGACAGGTGCATGTTAAAATAAACACACTTGATTATTAATAATATTTATGTGAAAATAAAAAACAGGCAGAATGATCAAAAACCACAAAAAATACACAGAAGTTCACAGTATAACACGGTAGTCAAATTGAAGACTGAGATACAGTAGCAAGCAATATTTAGCAAATGACTTTTGTTGCATTTGTTTAAAGTTCATAACTCAGAATTCCTGACCTCCAACTAGGCAAAACCAAAAAGCCCCCTCAACTCTGAATTTCTATTAAAAAAGTCAGTAAATAAAATATTAATTCACTACAATTAAAATAGTTTATAGTAGTATTGATTAACTCTATAACATTGACCATACAATTCTCTGTTCCCTTTCAAAGGGAATTTCGATGTTGCATTTAGCATAACACTATGGGAAGTGCCTCTCGCGCATGACTGGTATCTGAAGCTTGTGTAAAATCATGCCTAAAATCAGGCCTGCCATGATCAGGTGACGTGGCAATTAAGCACGTCGCGTGATATATATATATGGCACCTGTAAACCAGCCTTTATCTTCAGCGAAAGACTGCATGTCAGTTGATTGTGTAAAGAAACAAAAAGATGCTTCATTTCCTCGTTATATTTTCTCAAAATCTCAGAACTGTTCTATCCCTTTTAAAAAACAGAGAAGGAAAAAAAGGAATGAGCAAGAGAGAAAAATATGAGTGAGAGAATACAGGAAGTGTGTTATGGCTTGCTCCTATTTCATCACGGGGAATAGTGCACACTTTCTGGGTGACGTGTTTAGGATTGTAGTATGCGATGGCAGCCTTGAGAGGCTGGCATGGTAATGCCTACATTAAGCAGCTCGGCTCGCGCTCTTCTCGGAAGCCGAAGCGAGTTGGGTTTCGGACCCTCGGGGATTTGGGCCGGCCGCTGCCGAGGCAGCTAGCCGTCTCAGGTTCGGGGGATCTCTTATGGATCCAGATCTTGGTCTATGATCTATGGATCTCTTACTCTGTCTTCTGGGTTCGGCTCTCCGCTGGATTTTGGAGCTCACGTCGCAACTCTTCCTTCTGCTACGGAAAGCCAAAAAGGAAAAAAAGTGAAAAAAACACACACACACAAATAATAGTAATAATTCCTCTCTGCCCCTGAAGAGCCAGAAGGATGTGCTAAAAACTGAGAGCAGCATATAAAGAGCTGCTTGAAGTGATTACTAAGGCTGGATGAGCCCTTTTCTCCCAAGTGAAAGTAAATCCCTCACACTGCAGAAACTCCCCTTTCTTCCAAATGTGCATGACAAAATATCAGGCTTCTGGGGGAAAACCATGCATAAGCCATATTTATAACCCCACAATGTTGGATTATTCGGCCATTGTGGGGAATGAACAGCATGGCTACTTAGCTATGCTGAAGGTGGAGGAGGCGCTTGCGAGCTACCTCTCTCCATCGATGGCTGGCTTTGCCATCCAAACCACCGTGTAAGGCCACCGTGGCATTGGTGGGCAGGGCCTATGCAATAGTAGTCTTGCTTGTGGGTCACTGCAGATAATGACAGTGTTGCAGGCCTACTAAGCAGACCTGCTGAGTGAGCTTGACGTATGGCAGCATTCAGCCAGTTCGTTCCCTGTTGTCTCGAGCTCACGAGTGGAGCCCACGCCAGCGCTAGTGTGAGGAAGACCCAGAAGGCAAGTATGGCAGCCCACCAACCCCCGCAGACAGCCAGGGGAACCCGGCAGCCACAGTCGCTGCTACTATGCTACTAGGCCTGATCTGAGAATGGTCATGAAGGCCAAGCAGGCAAAGAAGAGTGGTCCTGGTTGTTAGGGCAGGTAGCCCCCAGTGCTACTGTAGGGCCTCCCCTAGCTAAGGCGGTCCCCAAGTTTTCAGTGGTCTCTGGTCAGCGAGCTGTCACGGGGCAATGAAAATCTGATGCTTTCCCTCCAATAGAATGTGGAATAGTTAACGTCACTAAAAGACCATTGGGCAGCGTGGAAACTACTGCCAAATGTGTCTCCATGGGTTCTGTCTACTGTAGAAAAGGGTTACCGGGTCCAGTTAATAGCTCCCCACCAGGTCAGAGATGTGCTCACCACAGTAGTCAGCACAGACCAAAGCCCGACGTTAGCGCTGGAAGTAAGATCCCTCTTGGGCAAATGGGCCATTGAACATGTACTTCGTTTTCTGAGAGAGGGAGGTTTTTACAGCCGTTATTTCCTGGTCCCCAAAAAATAGGAGTATGCGGCCAATTTTAAATCCGTATCATCTGAACTGCACTCTTTGGACATACAGGTTCAAGATGCTGATGCGCAAACTTATCGTTCTACAGATTCAGTTTGTGGACTTGTTTGTGATGATAGATCTAAAAGGTTTATATTTCCACATTGAAATATTGCGAGCTTTATTCCCTCCCACCTTCACCAAGTGCATGGATGTCACTCTGGCTCCATTGTGACTCCAGGGCATCCGTGTACTAAACTACCTGGACGACTGGTTAATTCTAGCACAATCCAGGGAACTGGCGGTTCAACATTGAGATGTTGTTCTCGCCCACATGAAGAGCTTGGGGCTCAGGTTGAATCTCAGAAAAGTATGCTTTCCCCAATGCAGTGGACAACTTCTCTAGGGTTTATAAGGATTCTACTACGATGAGGGCATTTCTGTCCCCAACATGCGTAGGGTAAATCCTATCAACACTGAGTAAGATAAATCTGGATCTTGGTAGACTATTGGCACTTATGGGACTATTGCACAGGAGACCATTCAGTGGTGGCTGAGAAGTCGGGGGTTTCGTCCAAGGATGAAACCTCTGAGAATAATCAGTGTCACATGGCGATGTCTGCGTGCTCTGAGAATTTGAGTGTCCCCGGTTTCTAGCCTTCGGTCACACTCTAGATGTGTCTCCTTAGCGCAAGACGATAATGACAGACACCTCCCTCACGGGCTGGAGCGCGGTCTTGGACAGCTGTCCAAGTCTCTGGTGCGGCCCTCATCTGGAGCAGGGTGGCTCCATCCACAAGTGGTGGAGTCCATATGGCGAGGTTTGGCCAAGCGGGATTGCATGTGTTCGCCTCCGAGGAGACAACACACGGCCCGCTGTGGTTCGCTCTCACTCCTCCCGCACAATTAGTACCAGACGCCATGGTGCACATGTGGCCGAGGTCACATCTGTACGCTGTTCCCCCCATCGCTCTGCTCCCACAAGTTCTATCGAGAGTTCACCAAGACAGTCCATGTCTGCTACTAGTAGCACCTTATTGGCCAGCTCGAATATGGTTCTGAGAGATAATATCCCTGCGAGATGACACTCCTTGGGAGATTCCCATCCGCAGGGATCCACTGTAGATCCAGTGAACTGCACAATAGCTTTTGTCCTGGAGTTCTTACAAGAACATTTCTCAGCGGGGTGGGCTCCTTCTACAATCAGCCTCTGAGAAGCTTCTGACTCTCAAGGTAGCTCTTCTGCTGGCCCTGGCATCTCTCCACCGAGTAGGAGACCTACAAGCTCTCTCAAAATGCAAAGAGTAGAGGTGTAAGAGCCAGTGTAAGTGCAGAATGTTTGTATTATATTGCAAAATTATCATTTTGTCTGGTTCTCTGGTATGCGTGTGGGTCAAAAAAAATTCTATAAACTACTGACAATATTTCTCCCAAATTCAAAATAAAAATATTGTCATTTAGAGCATTTTTTTGCAGAAAATGACAACTGGGCAAAATAACAAAAAAGCTGCATATGTTGAGTTTGCGCGTGAAAAGTCTGCTTTATTTCATAAGTGGTGCGCCGCAAATAAGGTTGTTACTTTAGATCAGTATTTCTAACAAAACTGTGGTTTATATGAATGCGCAAAAGGGCTCTTTGCTCGCTGATGCTGCCGTTTTGGCTGATGAGTTTGTGCTCACACATAAAACTGTACTTTCCCCTCCGCTTTGTGATATTTCTGATCGCAGCTACAGCTCGAAAGCTCCTGTGAGTGTTTTTGCTGTTGCGAAGCTGGTCACTTCATTGCTGCTTGTCCTGTGTTAAAACGCAAAAATCGTCAGAAAGCACAAAACAGTCCTAAGAGTGTGGTTGTAGTGCATGTACAACGACAACACTGTGACAGTTTGCATTCACTTTCCTCAGTTGATACAGTATTTTAACCCTTTATTCTGGATGGTGTACATTTCACTGTCTGATACCGATTCCGACCATAAACCACTGCGTATTCTGACAGACACCGGAGCCGCTCAGTCCTTTATGTTGGAAGACGTCCTTCCTTTATCTGAGCATTCTAGTTGTGGTGCAGATGTTTTAGTTCAGGGTATTGAACTTGGTGTAGTGAAGGCCCCATTGCATACGGTTTATCTTCGCTCTCAGGTGGTGTCTGGCTTCATTAAGGTTGCAGTTCGACCTCAGTTGCCAGTTAAGGGAGTTTAATTTATTTTGGGTAATGATTTAGCTGGTGGAAAGGTTTTCCATTTACCTGTTGTAACAGACGCTCCCATGTTGCATTAGAGCGATGAGCTTTTACGCGAGTTTCCCTCCATCTTCAGTTCCTGTGTAATGACACGCCCAAGCTTGCAAATTGAAGATCCCTTGTTTGAAAACCAACATTTATGTTCTAGTGCTGGGGTTCTTCCAGAATCTAAGACTTCTTCAGTAATGGAAGAAGAGTGTGGTAAATGGGGTGCTGGGCAAGAACAGCTTGTGGCTGCCCAGAAAAAAGATGTTTTGCTCTGTCACTGTATGGTTGCTGCTGCAGATAAGGCACAGTTACCTCAATGTTCTACAGTGTATTTCTTTGATGGGGGTGTATTAATGCGTAAGTTTTCAAGTTGTGCTTCCAAAACCATACCGAACCCAAGTGTTGAGTATTGTCCATGGCCATGATCTCGCTGGTCACCTTGGTGTGAGGAAGACATATGACTGTGTTTTAAAGCATTTTTTTTTTTTGGCCTGCTATAAGCTCAGAGATTGCCAGGTATTGCCGCTCCTGTCATGTGTGTCAGGTTGCAGGGAAGCCAAATCAACCTATACTTGTTATGGGCGAACATATTTAAAGAATTTTAATAGATTATGTGGGTCCCCTTCCTCGAACCAAGTCTGGTAATTCATACCTACTAACTTTGTGTGTCACTACTAGGTACCCTGAAGCTATACTCCTGAGTAGCATAAAGTCCCGTGCTGTCATCAGAGGTCTTGTCAAGTTTTGTACCACTTTTGGCTTGCCGAAATACATTCAGTCAGACCAGGGTTCAAATTTTATGTCTGCTCTGTTTAGGAAGGTTATGGCACAACTGGACGTGTGTCATCAGGTTTCTAGTGCTTACGACCCAGGGTGCATTAGAATGCTTCCACCAGACATTGACGTGTATTCTTCAGACCTACTGTTTATGTCAGGGAAAAGATTGGGATGAATGGATTCCCCTATTATTATTTGCTATCCGTGATGTTGTAGAAGAGTCACTTGGTTTCAGTCCTGCCGAGTTAGTTTTTGGGCACTCTGCTCGTGGACCTTTAAAGGTTTTACAGGAAGAGTTTCTGTCTACAAGTCCGGTGAAACCCCCAACTAGGAATGTCCTAGATTATGTTAGTTCCTTTCGTGAGCACCTACGTACTGCTTTTGAGTTAGCCAAACGTTCTCTTGCATCCTCTCAGGCCTGTATGAAGGCTCATTTTGATAAAAAGGCTGTGGTGCGTACATTTCAAGCGGGTGACGAGGTTTTGGGTTTACTGCCATTACTCAGCCCTGCTCTCCAGGCTAGGTTCTCAGGTCCTTATGTTATTGAGTCTAAGTTGAGTGATACAGGTTATGTTGTGAAAATCCCTGGCCAGAAACGAAAGTCTTGTGTGTGCCATGTAAATATGCTCAAGCCTTATATCTTTTGTGCTACCACGGATGTTGGCTCTTCAGTTCCTGTTGTCATGTCAGTAGCTGCTGCCTCTATGAGCGTGCCACCATCTGAGTATTCTCCTGAGGTGGATGGTCTCAGTCTAGGTAGGGCATGTTTTCCCTGTGCTCACTTACCAAACTTTGAATGGCTGGCAAATATCCAGTCTAAACTTGCTCACTTGTTTCAGCCAGCTCAGGGTGATTTAATAAGTCTTTTAAAGAAATATCCATCACTTTTTTCTGATACCCCTTCTCATACTACTGTCCTCAGACATGATATTGATGTTGGTAATAATGCTCCGGTTAAACAAAATGCTTATAGAATTAATCCCACTAAATGTGCCATTATGACGGAAGAAACAGACTATTTGCTTGAGAATGGTCTTGCTGTGCCTAGTTGAAGTCCCTGCTGCTCGACCTGCCTGCTAGTTCCAAAGCCTGACAAAAGCTATAAGTTCTGCACAGATTATAGAAAAGTCAATGCTTTAACTAAAGGAGACTCGTTTCCCCTCCCAAGAATGGAAGATTGTGTTGACCGGATAGGAAATGCAAAGTTTTCACAAAACTGGACCTTCTAAAGGGTTACTGGCAAGTTCCACTCACCCCACGTGCATCTGAGATTTCTGCTTTCGCTACACCAAACAGGTTCTTCTAATACATGGTCATGGCTTTTTGTACTAAAAAAAAAATGCCCCAGCTACATTTCAGTCGCAAATGGCACAGGTATTGGGAGATGTAGAGAATTGTGTAGCCTAACTCGACGATGTGGTCCTTTTTACAGACACCTGGGATAGTCATATTTGTGTGTTAACCCATGTGTTTGCTCGTCTCCAGGCAGCCTCTCTCACTCTGAACCTCACAAAATGTGAGTTTGGTCATGCCACCGTAACCTACCTTGGTAAACAGGTTGGACATGGTACTGTTCACCCACTGGATACTAATGTTAAGTCCATTGCCACTTTTCCTGTGCCCAAGACTAAAAGAGAACTTCAACGCTTTCTTGGGATGGCTGGGTACAACATGGGTTTTTGTAAGAATTTTTCAGATGTTGTTTTGCCTCTCACAAATCTCCTCTGTAACTCAGTTTCTTTTGTGTGGTCTTCTAGCTGTAAGTCTGCTTTTGAGGCTGTTAAGATGTTATATAGTGCACCTGTTCTTTCTGCTGCGTGTTTTGCGAAGCCCTTCAAACTTGAAGTAGACGCCATTGGTACTGGTGCCAGTGCTGTCTTGATTCAGGAGGATGCTCATGGCATAGATCACCCAGTTAACTTCTTTTCTCATAAGTTTAACCGTCATCAGCCGTCATTTGACTTTGTTTATGCTCTGCCCCTTTACGAATCCAGTGTTACACTTGTGTATATATGTATATAATATTGGTACTGTTCCAGACAAGATCTTGTACGTGAGCATCAAAGCCTTGAATTTGATGTAGGCAGCTACAGGAAGCCAGTGTAGGGTGATGAAGAGAGGTGTGACATGGGTTCTTTTGGGCTGGCAGAAGGCATGCTGCTGCATTCTGAATCATCTGAAGGGGTTTGATGGAGCTGGCTGGGAGGCCCGAGAGTAGTGCATTGTAATAGTCCAGTTTTGAGAAAACAAGAGTTCATTCTGTTATGCAGAATGAACCTACTGGATAATGCAGTTGTTGAAATGTGGTCTCTAAAGGTCAAGTTGTCATTAAAAGTCACCGCAAGATTTCTGGCTGTCCTGGTTGGCTGGAATGTGGCTGAGCCAAGCTGTACGGTGCGATTGTGGTGGATTGAGGAGCAGGCAGGGATGAAAGAAGCTCAGTTTTTGCCAAGTTGAACTTAAGATGTTTGAGATGTCAGACAGGCAGGCAGAGATGTGTGCTGAGACGGATGGATCATCGGCTGTAAGGACAAATAGAACTGGGTGTCATCAGCATAGCAGTGTTATGAGAAGCTATGAGACTCACAGGCCCCAGAGATGTAGTATAAATAAAAAAGAGCAGTGGACCCAGAACTGACCCCTGGGGAACCCAAGTTGTGAGTTTCAGAAATCTATAATACCTTGAAGGATCTGTTTTGCCTCCTCTTCATATAAAACTAGGACTGATTTTTTTTTAAATAAAAGCATTGAACAAAGAATGTAAAGGATTTAAGTACTTGATACAAATGTTTTCCAACTGAAGACCAGATAAAAGATGGCTGACACTTTGAAAAATTCATAGTGGGACCCGAGAAAATTGCATGGAAGGGATTCAAGAATGTTTGTGTAAGTTTCAGCTGGTTGACCAAATGCTTTAAGCTTAAAAAAAAAACGCTGGGTGCAATGTCACTAAAGATTTTTTTTTATTTATTTTTATTATTATTATTATTATTTTAAATTTAATTCACTTTTAGGCTTGTTCTGTGCAAATCGTGGTGGAATTTTTTTAGGACAGTGAAACTAGTTCAGTGTGTTAGGACTATTCAATAAAAGTCAAATCTGTGTGTAATAATAATAATAATAATAATAATAATAATAATAATAATAATAATAATGTTTAATTTATGTAGCTTCTTTCTCATACCCAAGGTCACAGAATTTTTGGTTTACTGTAATCTTATAAAAGGAAATACTAAATACATTTGGTTATAAAGATGTTTTCACCTGCTAAGATGTCATTTTTTGCAGTGTAATATGAGCGCCAGTAACTTGTGATTACCGCATAAGTTTCTATTTACAAGTCTACAGTCTCCAAGTGAAAGTATCCACTGAGGATCTGGTGAGACTTAAACTGTTGTTTTTTTGTCTTTTGTTTTTGTTTTGTTTTTTGCTGTGATAGCATCCACAGCAAGCTTTGGTGTACACATGAAGGGCCATTCCCAGCAGCAGGGAGTGAATCACAAGTGCAGGAAGCTCTAAGCAGAATTAGTGCATCAGGATGGGCCAGGCAGGTCTGGAGGGCAGACTGAGTCACTGATATCCTATCAGGCAATTTCTGATTCTATTTTTTATCAGCCAGTTTTTCAGAACCAAATCTGAAAGGATTACTGAAAAGTATTATCCCTAATGCATAACCAGCCACTTTACACATTTTCATTGCTGAAAGGGTGAAAGGTCACATAACATGTCACATCTCATCTTGTAAATTAATGGATCATCCAGAATCACATGTGTCTGTGTGTGCCAAAATAGTCTGGTCTATAAGGTACCATGGACCACATATTGGGTACAGCAAGGAATGGTCTGCATATTCACCTTTATGGTCTGGTGTAAATTATATGGGGTGAGTCATAATACTCGATGATATAACTTTGCTTGGAAATATTCCAGATATTTGTTCCAGTCATTCCAGACACATTCAAGGCCAACAACACAGTCAAATTGTGCTTATTGTCAAAGAATATAGTTCCCGTACAGTTTTCAGAGACAACCATTTGACACTAGCATACTCAGTGACTCTGACTTCACTGACAATTTTGAATTCAGATATCATAGGTCTTGTGCAAAAGGGAACATTTGGTTCTGTGGTTTGCATAGCACCATCCAATCCTACTCATATCACCACAATTTTAAGACTGACTGCCATGGTGACTACAAGCTAACAGAGACAGGTCCGAATCTATTCTCAGACAATGCTGAGGCCAGAGCTGAGCATGAAGGTTCAACTACAAGGTTATGGTTAGCATGGAAGAATCTGTAGGATGTGGCTCTGGACATAGAATTGTCACATTCTGTTGATGGGGACTGACTAGGATAACTAATTATTTGGGTATAAATAGAACTCTGTAGTACATGAGCCCTGAGATGTGCTCTCTGAAGCCACAAGTCTTTTCAAATTATTACATTTCCTAGAATTAACTCCTAATTTCTGGGTTTCTTACTTTGCTTATTAGTCAAAGCAGGCTATAGGACTTTACAGGGCAGATTTCAGTCTGAATCAGGGTCTAAATCTGCCAGCTGAGAGTACCATGTAGGCATTGCTGAGCAGTCAGCCCAGGGGACGTATATGACATTGTGAACTTTAAATGGTCAATGTTGAGGCCGTGAGTACATAGCTGGTGCCTGTTCTAACAGATGAAGAAGTGAAAAACATGTGGGACAGGAAAGGAAAACCACTCACCCAGATCAGCAGCATATAGCCACAGACTCATTCACAGAGGGGAAATGATAAGAAGGAAGAATGAGAGGCAAGTTTGCTTACTATGTGGAGAAGAAAAACTAAACAGGGGTCCATCTCTATAAAATCTATAAAATTGATAGCCTCTGAAGCTGTACTGCATAAGTGATTTGTTCCATTTCATACAGTTCCCACACTTTTTGGATCCATACATTGTATGATGGAGGGACAGGTTTAACCATCTGAATATGATACACTTAATAGCAGGTACTTGTAGGATTTGTAGCAAATATATTTTATCTCAACCCTCGGAGCCTTTGGGATCTTTGTGAATCTCATGGTGGAAGATTCCTTTAAGAGAATCAAAAACATTGTTTCAGTAATTTCTTAATTTAGGGCATGACTACAGAATATGGGTATGATTACCAACTTTTAGTATGGATACTACTCCCTACTACTACTTTTGTTGGTTCAGGTTCTGTTAGTGATAGCTTATATTCGCCTCCTCTAATTGTGATGCCCTTAACTGTCCTATCATCCTGAATAAGTTGAGCTAGGGGTTCAATACTGATTGCAAACAATAGGGACGACAATGAGCATCCCTGTCTACATCCACGTTCCAAGCTAAAGCTTTCAGATCTATACCACTGACTCTAACCAAGGTGAGTGGGCTTGAGTAGAGTGTGAAAATTTGGACAAAATTCAAACCGTTCAAGAGTTTGGAATAACTTCTGCCGGGTTAAATGCCTTATGTGCATTGAGTGATAAAAACAACACCTTCTCCCCTTTGGATTTTGTACAGCTCATTAGATTTAATACTCTGCAAAGATAATCTCCATAATATCCCCCAGAAATAAATCAAAAAGTTTGGTCCAGATGTATAATTTGATTAATAATTTAATTTACCCTTTTAGCTAGAACAGCCATAAATATGTATAGTACACTGTTCAACAACAAGATGGGCCTATACGATTGACAGCAGGATCTTTACACTCTTTGTGTAGTCCATGAAGGTGGATACAAAATGCAGAACTTCTTAATTTGCAGACCAACACATGGAAACGGGCTCAGGGAAACAAACACAAGGAACAAACACACTAGATACCAGGGCTATCATAAAGTTAGTAAAACCAGGAAAGAAACCCTAAGAAAAAGTATAAAATAATCAAAATACAGTGCATGACCAAAAAAAAATCCTCAAAAAACAAAACAAAAAACAAACAAACTCAGAACCACAAACATAACCTGATTTGATACAATGCTCCAGCAACTGAAGAGAAAAACCAGGAACTAAAGAAAAACCAGGGAGCACTAATCAATCAGGAAAATGAAAACCCATGAGAATGGTTAAGGCACGAAATGGAGGGAGACAACAGAAGAAGTGGGTTCCACTAGGGTACCCTCTAGTGGCCAAAGATGGTAGCATCCCTGTGGGCCACGACACTTTGTGAATTACTACTATGGGAGCTTCCTTCCACGAGGGAGCCACCGTACATGATTTCTGCACATAATTATATGCTTTAGTAGAAGCGAATATATTAGTTCTTTAAAACATTTGTAGAATTCATTAATATACCTGTCAGGTCCTGGGCTTTTGTTGTTTTTCAACATGGAGATTGTCACTGTTATCTCACATTCCTTAAGAAGCTCATCCAGATCCTTTGCCAGTGACTCTGTTAATTCAGTTAGCTTTAGATTCTTTAGGAATGATGCCAGAGTACTATCATCAGAACAGGTATATGTGTTTTTTGTATAAGGATCTGTAGAATCCTGCAAAGGATTCAGGAATTTAATCTGGTTTGGTACGGAGGTTGATAGAGTTACTAGATTATTTTCTGTACAATATTTGAGGATCTTTGCATTCTTAATATATTTACTTGCCCTATAACCATATTATATTTGGTTAGTAAATCTTAAATTGTCTTCAATCTTTTCAGCTTTTAAACTATTATATTCTCCTCTGTCATCTTTTAGTTTATTTGGTAGCATTGGATTTGGGGTTTGTTTATATAGTTGTTCCAAATTTTTTAATAGTTTGTTTCAATTCTTGTTGTCTAGCTTCCTTCTTTCTCTTCTTGGTGCTTGTGAATGAAATAATCTGGCCTCTGTTGTATGCTTTTGCACAGTCCCATACTATAAGTGGTGATACTTCTGTGGAATCCTTTGTACTTAAATTTAATTTAAGCTCTGTTGTGATAAAAGTAATGAATTCTTTATCATTAAGGAGAGATGCATTTAGTCTCCACTGCTTGGAAGTTGTCCTATATCCTATATCCCAGAACAATTCTATGTGTGAATGGTCAGGGACTGTCATATATCTTAATATCGGCTATTCTGTGAAGCTCAGCCTTGGGAGTGAAAAAGTAATCTATTCTAGAATAGGATGCATGTCTGTGGGAGTAAAATATCTACAACCTGGAAATTTGTTTCACCACACATCCACATCCTAGCTCATAAGATTGGTATTTTTGCATCTTACTCACTCGAGAGAGTGGGGTATTGGAAATAGGTTGTCTGTGCCTGAATTATGACATTATACAATTGAAATCTCCCCCTATTAATAATAGTCCAGAGTTATGCTGTGATATTCCATTAAAAATCTTCTAATAAAATCTGGTTTATCTTCATTTGGTGCATACACATTCATGAGGCAGACATCTATGCCATCTATATAGCCATTTGGCAAAATATATCTTCCCTCTTTATCTTTGAGTCATTGCTAAGGTAAAAAAAAATTACTTGTCTGTATATCAAAATAGATACTCCTTTCTTTCTCTCAGATGGATGAGATGAGAAATAAACTTTATCAGACCAAGAAATGGACAAATGGTTATTAAATATAAATCCACGCAGGCTCCTACAAAATCATCAAAACAAGAAATGAAAATATGGCTAAAACAGCAATGTAAATAATAGCAGTCCCTTCTTAACAAGTCAAGTCCTTACCCTTGTTTTATACTCAACGCTGTATTGATTTATCTACACAAGGCAACTTTGTAGCAAACAGTGTCATGTATGATAGCTACTGCAATAACGCCAACAAGAGAAGGCCAACTCCACGTATTGAATAGTCTTTCCCATGTTCCCCCTTATTTTCCACTCTTTTCTTTTTCTTTTCTTTTCTAAATGTCCAGCCTCCTTCTTTCCCCATGTTTACTTTATTGTCTTCTCTATTGTTCTCATTCTTTCTTCTTTCCCTTTGAATGTTGAACTGTGCATCAGGTAGAACCTTTCTTTGGGTTGGTGGTTGACAACATGCTATGAATCACAAAGATAATTAACCACATGATAGCAGATGGAGAGAAAGTAAGTGAAAGAATGCAAGAGAGAGAGATTGAGACTGAGATGCTACAGCTGTGCTGACTCTGCAATTTAGATTCATAGTTGAAAAATAAAAACAAATTGCCCAGATAATGTAGGCCATTTGTGCAGGATACTAGTAGTGTATAAAAAAAATACAATCACCAAGGTAGAAGAGATGAGATGAGATGAAAGGTGGCTATCCCTAGATTTGGACAACATGAAACCTGTAGTCACAGCCACCCAGAAGATAGCTCCATATAGTGTATATGTGGTGTGACATGTGTACAACACAAGAAGAAGTAAAAAAATATGCTATATGACTGCAGTATTTACTGCGAATAAATAAAAAACTTCAGGTGAATCAAAGGACCCTAGGACTACTAATGCTAGACTACTAATACACCATAATAGTAAAATTGTAAGCTTAAACCCAATACGATAATGTCTTGTTCTACCATAACCAAGACAAAAATCAAATAAATATATCTCATCATAAATAAATAAATAAATAAAAAGGCGTCTCAAATTATTACACAATATATCTTCAAAGTAGAATAAATGAATGCTTATGCCACTAGGTAATTGGTGTGAAATGTTCCATTGTACACTGCTATCATGTGGTTATTTATCTTTGTGATTCATGGTACGCTGTCATCCACCAACCCAAAGAAAGGTTTCTACCGGATGCACATAGCAACATTCAAAGGGATAGAATAAAGGAGATGAACAATAGATAAGAGAGTAAATGTGGGTAATGTAAGCGTGGGGAAAGAAGGAGGCTGGACATTTAGAAAATAAAAGAAAAGAGTGGAAACTAGGGGGAACATGGGAGACAAAGTGGAGATGCCAGTGGGTTCCTTTCTTAAAGAAGAAACTATATGTTAGTGCAGAGAGGGGTAAAATCTTGTGTAGATTAAAGGAATGCTGCAGAGAAAGAACACGAGAGTATTTACAGAGAGCAAGCATTACAGAAAAAAGGTTTGAGGGAAAAAAAAATGCATTATTCTCCCTTGGTTCCTTGTTCTCTAACGTGAAATATAAATATACTCAACATTGCTGCATGTCCAACTGAGTGTAAATTCCATTAATGAGAACAATACAGTGACTAAAAAGTCAGCCAGTTAAAAGCCGGTCACGATGTTCCGCCTTTTAAAGGCTAGACCTTGATTCAGCATTACTTGAAATGTGGCCATTCAGCAGTAGATATGCTGGAACACATTCCCTAGGAACAGAATGGATTCTAGAACGAAGATAAGGGAGTACAGTTGTTCTTGCTCTGTTCTCCTGGCTAAGCTAACTCCTTATAGGATTCAGAATATGTCATTCCAGTGAAGTAAAGCACATTATTTAGGAAAAATAACAGTCAGTACATGGGATGGACAAAAATATGTATTGTAAATATCTGACAAAGGAGCATTCTGGGACCTACAAATTGATGCTATTAATTATCCAGAATCAACAGCGGAAAGAGGGGCTTTTGCTAAAAATTACAAGAGAAATTACAACACATAAAATTCGCATGCAATGATTAAAAAAACAGCACCTAAACAACTGTAAAGAGAAGAATGCCATTCTGGAGAAAGATCTCTGTTTAATTTCATCATGTTTTTCTCAGATATTTTTTAAACACACTAAATCAGAATGTATATGAATTAACATTGTAACCGAATACGACTACATTATTCACATTGAGACAAGATGTGTGCATCAGGACTGGAATCCTTCAGGAGGAAATAAAAATGTGAGAGGTTTTTACTTTCATGTGGAACATGAAGAGCACTAGTATGAAGCTGCCCGCAAGCGTTGCCAGGTCACTTCAAAATTTCCACACCAACTTCATCGTAGAGCCTCATCATCTGCAACATGCAGACATTATCCACTCCATAAACCCCTTTTACCTTAATATATATCTCAAACCAGAACTTGTTCTACAATGAAGATACACTATCTATACTTACACATTTCCTTTGTTTGCAATAGCCCATGCTTAGGGAAATTGGACGTGCTTTTTTCACAAGTAACAAAATAAGGCCAATGTGGTGTAAGAACTATACCCCTGGCAACCCAACTCATTGGCCAAAGACCTCGTTCATTACCATCATATAAATATGATATGAATATGCTACCAGTAGGAGGCTAGGTTCTTCAAAAAAAATAATAATTTAATATTTGTTAAAATTACCTTGTCAGTTCATTACGCATGTAATTCTTAAATGATTGTTCAACATTGGTATTAAAAGATAATCTTTCTGGAAAATCATACTGTCATTATAATGAAATGCCAATTAAAGGACCTCATTTTGACTCACACCAGTGCGTCACAGCTTCATAGTACATTCTTTGTTTTTAACTCTAAACAATTTGGGAAGGACATCATTATTTTATGAAACATAATTAGATTGCTCACTGAGTCCAATTAGATAGAAGATAGAAAACTTGCCAGAAAGGTTCACATGGAATCTAATTCAGGAGGTGTGTTCTAATAATTGTTTTTTGTTTGTTATAATTTGTGGCTACCTTTCACCTAATTTTCTCAGTGTTTTCTAGTACTTCCAGGACATATTGATAGACTTCACATAAAACCCCAGTCTAAATCTTCCCTACTTCCAAATCCAAATATGAATACAGAAAAAGAAAAGTGGGAATCCCAAACAAATACATATTTGGGGGTGGAGGGTATGTTTTTATATCCTGATGGGGACCACATGTCCCCATAAAGATTTGCAATATCTGACAGTTTTGACCCTATGGGGACACTTGGCTGGAAAACTGAAATTACACCCCTGACCTAACCTTAGGTTTAGGCTTATGTGTATTTGTGTGTTAATTAGCTGCATTAGTAATTGTCAATGCAAGTTCCTGACAAGAATAATAAGATAAACCTTTGTGTCTACATGTGCTTTCCATTAATCTGAGATACATGCTAACATCCTTTGTCTTTCAACTTTAACCTTGTTACCTGTGAATTTGTGGACATTCAGTCTACACTAATGTGGATTCCCAAACATACAAAGCTCAAATGAAAATATATAGACAAAAACACTTGCTCATTTGCTGTATCTCATTATTTTTTATCTAACCTTCTATTGTTGACTGCTAGTCTAAACAGATGGATAGATGAAACAGAGAGCCCCTGAAAAGTTTAGTGTATTTAATGTCAAATGGTAGAAATCGGTTCAAATACTTAGTAAAACTATTTGAAGTCATTTCTACCATTTGACAATAAAGTCACTATGCTACTCAGGGACTTTCTAAAGCATATCAATTTTGTTTTTTGTTCTAGTTTTAGCGCATTGTGTACTGCATCTAAAATGATCATGTTATTTAAAATACACCATAGATTAATTGCCTACTTTCCCATAAAAGACATCCCATGAAGAAAAGTATCTGTGCAGAAAGGTATCTGTGTCAGCTCCAAATGACCAGTACAGCTCCAAATAGCTCCTAACCTTATTACTTTTAGCCACTTTGGTTCATTCCTTACCTTCTTTTTGCTAACCCTCCAGAGAAACAAGCATCTCATACTTTGAGGTCTCTTACTTACTTGTACTTGCAGTATAAGACCTTTTGACTATGAGGCCTCCCCTCTGCAGATTCATACCTGAACTGACAATACATAAAAGTTAATGAGTGTACATTTTGCATTTCAGATCTGAGATCTTGCCAAAGAACAAAAGACCAAAGTCAATTCAATATTTATTCACAAAGCTGTCAAATGCAGCAAAAAGCAAAATACTGACGTCAATATGGGTATTGCATTTGAACAATAGTGAGCCCTGAAAGTGATATCGAACTTGCTTCTCCTGAATATAGGTATACTGTGTTTTGTAAAGGCAATTGACACACTTAACAGTAACTATTACTTAGAACAGCAGTTCTTAACCTGAGGGTCGCAAAGTGGGTCGCAGGAAAACTTTTATTTTAAGCGATTGTAAACAGAGGTTCACAGAGAAGCCACTGACAGAGTTTTCGATATCTGTGCATGCCGAATACAGGGGGGTTCTCCTTCTTCCCCAGTGACAGGGTCAAAGTGCAAAAGTTTAACGTATCTTAACATAGCCTGAATCAGGTATAATTTCATGACAATATTTTGCATGCAATATCCCAGTCCAAACAGGATTTTGCAGAGGTTTTTTGTGATTGTTGCAGCCAGAAATGCTTGATTTTACTGCAGCCTTTTTCAAAATTTGCAATGCTACTTACAGAAAACTACTTGAATTGGCGGAATTGTAATGAATGCCCATTGTGATGACATCACATGATGGGTCTTGGTCCGAATCTGTAGAAAATCTGCAGTAATTTTGAAAAATTGCAAGTTTCTGCAAATATTGCAGAGTTACCTTGATTTTGCATTAATTTCTGTGATCGCAAAATCCTGGAGGGACAGATTATACATTGTCTGACATATAATCAGGCTCTTGGGATAAGTAAAACAAGATGGGGAACAAAGGGGAAAAGTTACAAAGATGTAATATCAGAATGTTTATTATACAGTAAGCTGTAAGAGTTGATTTACTCATCTTCAGTAACTGCTTTATCCTGGTAATGGTCAGCAGTGGAAGGGGTAGCCATTCACAGTAACATTGTTGAAAGGTGGGAGATTTCATCCTGAATGGCATGTTGGTTTCACAGTTGTTTTTATTTATTAACCCATAGTGATGTTCTACATTGTATTTGGTATACAAATAAAATACAAATGCAAATTAAATCTCAGCATTCCATGATAGGGTGAAACCAAAACAGCACAACAAATTTTAAAGCAATTAATTGTAAACATGTTCATTATAGAATGGCACAGTGATGCAGCAGGTTTCAACCTTAAGCTCAGGTTACTGTCTCTGCGGAGTTCTAGATCCACCCTGAGTTCTAGATCCACTATGACCCTCACTATCCATGACTCAAAAGGAATGAGTGAATTTTCATCAACTTCTTTTGTTCTCCCTTTTCTGTCTATCCTCAGGAATGGGTGACAGCTACAGACCTGCTGATCTCTTTGAACAGGTTGAACACCTTTGGAGACGAGTTCTTCAAGGATGCAAAAGTGCTACGCTCCTACTTTTATGCCATCTCTGACTTTTCTGTGGGGGGAAGGTGATGTTCATGCACACACACACAGACAGATACAAAACACGCACACACATGCAACATGGGACATTGATGCCCACAGAACCACAAAATTCTGTTAAGATTGTGAGTCGATGTCAAAGTCATTTACCTACAAATACACCCATACACAACTGCACTCTTCAGAGTCACATGCAACACAAACAATTATACATTTGTGGAATACTGAGATGTATTTGATGAGAGACAGAGAGACATTTGCAACAACCTACAATCTGCTCTGCAGCAGAAACAAGTTTGTTTCACTTAATGTTTTTACAGTGTAAACAGGATATTGTTAAAGGGGAATGCTGTGTGTGTGGTGTGGGGGAGGATGTGTCTGTATGTGTTTGTGTGTGTGTGTGTGTGTGTGTCTCTGGGTGGTCGTTTAGTTTAGACAGCCAAACATGTGTATAATTATCTTGAATTAGTTGCTGATGACCTTGTGGCATTATGAAAGAACAGAAACTCTAAACAGATCTAAAACGCACAACTCTCTTTTCCATTAAATTCTCAACAAATATTTATGCATTAAATTCCTCTATGTGTTGCTTTTTACCCAAAACAAAAGCATTGTTGTTGTTTTTTTTGCTTGTTTGTTTGTTTTTTTTACATACCACAAGAGACCATGGTCTCTTTGTCAAACTACAGATGCAAGTGTAATGGGCATGCCAGCGAGTGTGTGCCAAATGAGCAAGGCCGTTCGGTGTGTGTATGTGAGCACTATACTGCTGGGACAGATTGCCAACACTGTGCCCCATTCTACCGAGACCGTCCGTGGGCTCGTGCCACTGCAGACTCTGCCAATCAGTGTGTTAGTAAGTACTGATACTATCTACATCAAAATACCCATGTTTCTTCAGTGCTTAAAAGATGAAAAAGAGAATAAATACAATGTTTGTTTGCTTTGCTGTCCTGTGCTAGTCAGTGCTCGGACATGTTCAAAGCGTTTGAGCAGCAGATCAATAATGAGGCTGTAAATTGTATATTATAAAACTCTTTTTAATGTGGTTCTAATTTAATTTAATGTAATTAGCCAGTTAATAATATATAGTAAAAGCCTGTGTAAACATCTGACTTGACCTTTTTTTTAAAAATTACATTTATGCTGCAGTTGTTTAAGTAGCCTATTGAATTTTTTTTTTTTGCTGTTGTTGTTGGACTGCAGCAGAAGTGGCCAGATGTGCTTGGTGCAAGTTCTCTTCTTATGGAATGAGTTTGAATTTGTCTGATTCATAGCATAGTGTCTTCAGTGAATTGCTAATTTATTTAAAACAGGTAGATAACCCTGCAGTCCCATGTGTTTTGCCATGTCTATGCTTTAGCTATGAACAGTTATAGCAATTTTGTTTGGTAACTGCATAAATGTGCAATAGCGGTTATTGATGTGCAATAATTAGACATAACTATTCACCACTGTCACTTCTAAGTAATTTATATCTGTTAGATAATGACTGCAGTGTTACTTTGTCTCCTTCCTTAGGAGATAACAATGATCTGGTACAGTATTCTAATGTGAAACACATGATAACACATTACTAATTACTAGTTAGTTAATTGTACTCCAGGAGATATACAGTATAAGACACACTAATTATTTCTTAGTTCATAATGAACTACCAAACAATTACTAAAATTTACTATTATTTACTGAGTAATTACTCAGAATTCATTAGAAGTTAACGGTAGCCAGTAACCCGTCTGTCCTTCTATTCTGACCTCTCTCTTCAACAATGCCAACAGGATTGTCACTCACTGAATATTATGAAGATCTAGAGATTTGTGTGTAAGAATCCCAAGACAACAGAGGTATCTAAAATACTCAAACCAGCCTGTCTGGTAACAAGCATGCCATTACTTTATTGTTATATATACACAATTACACAGAATTCATTAGTAGTTACTAGTAGTGACAGAGGATGCTTCATAAGAAAAATGGGGCAGTGGTGGCTTAGTGGTTAAGGCTCTGGGTTACTGATCAAAACGTAGGGGGTTCAAGCCCAAGCATTGCCTATCTGCCACTGTTGGGCCCTTGAGCAAGGCCCTTAACCCTCTCTGCTCCAGGGGCACCGTATCATGGCTAACCCTGCACTCTGACCCCAGCTTCCTAACAGGCTGGGGTATGCGAAGAAAACAATTTCACTGTGCTCTACTGTATATGTGACCAATAAAGACTCATAAAAAAAAAAAGTTTTTTCGTGAAATATATATTTTTTCATTGGACAACATTATTGACTATGGATAGTGTGGATATTTGCTGTATGGCCTTTTTCATGCATAAGCAATGGCTGATCTGATAAACTCACAAAGCAGAAAAAAATGTAAAGTTCATTATTTTAATTAGCCATTCTATTAGGCAACGTGTTGTTTTAATTGCCTTGTATTATATGGCCAACAGATGTCTTCTTCCAAATGACAGTTGTTCTTCCAAATAATGAGGAATTACACTTTGGTTAACTAATGCACTGCTAAATGACAGTGAAGGTGGCAATGGAGCAGTTGGTATATTGTATGCATTATATGGTAGGCATATATTAATTGCCATATGTTTCTATTTTTCATGACCAACAGACAAATTGATTGATAGAGAACATTTATTTCGTTACAACCCAGTGTGTGAACTAAATTTAAGATACAAATAAAACCAGAACCAGAGTTGAATTAAAGACACAGGCTGTGTCCAAAATTGCATAATACCTTACTACACAGTAAGTGAAAATCAGTACACCAGAGGTGTAGTATGTCTGAATTCTCAGTAGGCGAGCAACAGTAGTCGAGAAATAACCGGATGGCATACTTCTTCCGGTGAGATTTTTAAGTGTGCAACTGATGGACACTACAGGAAAATTCCCTTTATGCAATGGGACTGGAGCGCATGAGTTCAGAAAAAAAAAAAAACAATACCCAAATAAATTCTTAGCTTGTTGAATTTTAAACAAGAAAACAGTTATCACAGCATTTAAAAAAAAAAAATTGTGATCTCTATCATGCCTTAGCCAGCCAAGCTAATGGCAACGAATTTACCTCAGCCTGATAACACTGCCCACATTAAATTGCTAATTCATTTAGCTTTCCTGATATGCATTTTGCCATTAGTGCAGTTGCTTTAATCTGGTGATCCCTTTAAGATTTTTGTGTTTATGATGATGTCGAAGGTCACATGGCAAAGCCAACATGGCGGATGTAGTATGTCCTGGATTTAATTCATACTAAACACGTTGAGTAGTGTGTACTGTTTCAACGGCCGTGTAGTAGGTACTGCATCAAATGAAGTACATGCTGTTACAATAAGCAATTTCGGAGCCAGCCACAGACAATGTGAAGGAACTGAAAAGAGAAAGGTCAAGGCTTGAATCGTCTTTTGTTTTTCTTTTCAAAATAAATATAATTGAATGCTTATTTTATCTGCCAATTTCTGGGAAATAACACGTAGTTACTTGCTTATCATATGGTTTCCATAGAAGTAATCTGGATGCCATTCCTCAATTAAAAACAATATATCGTATTAAGCTAAAATTGTGTCCAATCACATTCTTAATTTTTATTTAAATATATGGCTACATGAATGGTGTAGTCACATTTGTCTTTTGTTTTTCAATTTTGAAACCAAAAACAAATGAACACAACATACACAGACCCTTTGTTACGTGAAAACCATTTAACTAAGGCTATGGCACGAAGCCAGAACAAATCATGGAACCACTACCGTTTAGCACATTTACACAGATACACATTAACTAGAACTGAGGCGTGATACTTGAAATCAAAGCACGGCATAGAAACATTACCACGTAGCGCGTTACACATCTAACCTCATTACCTCTAATACTCGTTTAACTATGGCATGCAACTATCCTTTAACTATAACATGCAACTCTCGTTTAACTATGACATGAAACTCTCGTTTAACTATAACATGAACTCTCCTTCAACTATGACATGAAACTAGGAACAAGAAACTAGACAGGATATGGAAACTTTACCGCGTGGCACCATTACACCTATCGGCCTCTAATACCGCGCCACGTGCGCAGCAACACGAGGGGTTTAAATAACCACTCACAATTACTCTAACTGCTGACAGCTGGTAACACTTGAAAACACACCCTTGCACCTCCGCCAATAACTGAACAGGGCGGGGGCAGAACAGAAATCAAAACAAGTGCACATGTCCGTTGTAAACAAAGTCCTATCGTCCATGCACACTTCAAGCAGGTGCACACACGCTCTCCAGCTGTCCATGCACATCATTACTGCAGCGCCATCTGCCGGCGAGATCGTGACACCCTTGTCTTTATGGCTTTAGTGTTTCATCTCAAAACGCCTTTTGAATTTCTATGAATGAATTTTGAATGACATTTAGTTTCTATGGTTTTCCTTTTTTGTTTTATTTTATCATTTGCAAGTAGCAACATTTTTGGTTTTCTTTTCAGCAGTCCGCAACTCAATCATAAAGGGCTCATGACCCACTTTTGGGTTGCGAGCCACCAGTTGAGAACCAATGGTTTATACACTTTGTCATGTAATCCACGTAATGAAAGTTAGGATGGATGCAAATGGAGATAAGAGTTTAATGAGCGAGAGACAGGCAGACAAATCCAAAACATGAGACAATAGCAAGGTCAAGAAACAGGAAAAGGGTCAGGTGATTGGCAAACAGGCATAAACTGGGCAAGGCTAGAATCAAGAACGAAAAACAAGAACAAGTTCAAGGAACATGAAACAAAATGAGGAACAGGGTATAATCGCTTGGTATGCTGATAACACTAATACTTCGCAAAGTGCAGTGAGACAAAAGGGGTTTAAATGACAAACATAATCGGGGTGAAGCACAAGACAGCTGAGAACAATTATGACACACCTACGGGAAACAACCAATAACAATACGGGGTGGAGACAGTACAAAAACCATAACAAAAGCATGTGTAGAAAGTAAACAAAGTCAGTGTCAGTGAAGACCCAAAAGCGTTCGCACTTCGAACTCTCGAATTGAACTTGCGAATCAAGCTCGTGCTTCAGGTCTCCGAGCGCACTGCAAGCTACTGCATTAGCTCGAGGGGAAATCATGACAAACCCCACCCCCAAGGGCACTCTTCCCGGTGCGCCAGAACACACTCCCCACCCCTGGCGGTCCTGGCCCTTTGGGCAAAATGTCTTCAGCTGAACAGGGAGACTGAGCGTCGTTCCCAGCAGATCAGAAAGGCAGAGTAACGTCCTCAGCAGAGCAGGAAGGCGGAGCATCATCCTCCATAGACTCTGCAGGCTGAACTTGGTTGTCCGTGTCAGCAGACTCGGGTGTGAGCAGAACTTGGTTGTCCGAGTCAGGAGACTGGGCATGATCAGAACTTGGTTGGTCGTGACATCGGTTTCAGGTGTGAGCATAACTTGGTTGGTCCTGACGTTGGTTTCAGTCGTGAGCAGAACCTGGTTGGTCGTGACATCGGTTTCAGGCGTGAGCAGAACCTGGTTGGTTGTGATGTCAGTTTCAAGCGTGAGCAGAACTTGGTTGTCCATGTCAGCAGACTCGGGCATGAGCAGAAGTTGGTTGTCCGTGTGAGCAGACTCGGGCGTGAGCAAAACTTGGATGTCTGTGTCTGCAGACTCGGGCGTGAGCAGAACCTGGTTGGTCGTGACATCGGTTTCAGGCGTGAGCAGAACCTGGTTGGTCGTGACTTCGGTTTCAGGCATGAGGAGAACTTGGTTGGTCGTGTCAACAGACTCAGGCATGAGCATAACTTGGTTGGTCGTCACGTCGGTTTCAGGCATGAGGAGAACTTGGATGGTCGTGTCAACAGAATCAGGCGTGAGCATAACTTGGTTGGTTTGAGACTGGAACTTGCCATGGAAGTTCACATCGTCAATCTCCGACTGGGACTAGGCATGGGAGGTCACCTCGTCGACCTTTAGCTGGAACTTGGCGTGGGAGGTTGCCTTGTCGACCTCAGACAGGAACATGTGTTGGGAGGCCGTCTCTTTGACCTCGGACAGAAACTTGGCTTGAGAGGCCCTTTTTTTTTACCTCAGACAGGAACTTGGCTTGAGTGGTCGCCTGTTCGACCTCGTACATGAACTTGGCTTGGGAGGCCATCTCTTCAACCTTGGACAGGAACTTGGCTTGAGAGGTCGTCTCTTTTACCTTGGACAGGAGCTTGGCTTGAGAGGTCATCTCTTTGACCTCGGACAGGAGCTTGGCTTGAGAGGTAGTCTCTTCAATCTCGGACAGGATCATGGCTTGGGAGGTCACCTCGTTGACCTCAAGCAAAAACTTGACATTTTGCTGGAGCTCTGGAGATGAGAACGCCTCGTGGGTCTCATGCTGGAGCTCTGCAGGTGAGACTACCTCGTGGGTCTCAGGTTGAAGCTCTGGAGATGAGGTTGCCACGTTGACTTCCAGCTGGAGCTCTGGATATGAGGTCACCACGTTGACCTCTGTCTGGAGCTCTGCACGTGAGACTACCTCGTGGCTCTCAGATCGAAGCTTTGGAGATGAGGTCGCCATGTTGACCTCCGGCTGGAGCTCTGGATATGAGGTCGCCACGTTGACCTCTGTCTGGAGCTTGGCAGAGGAGACCACATAGTGGGTCTTAGGCAAAAGCTTTGGGGAGGAGGTCACCCAGTTTGTCTGCTCATAAAAGGTAGTGAATGGCAAGTCAGGTTTATCTGTGAGGCAGGCCTCCCCTAAAAGATCCTCCAGAATGGCCCTGGATTCTGGACTGCCGAACACCATCCCGAATAGTCCCACAAACTGAGTTACAGTCTGAAGTCCCCTGGATCCTATGGCTACTAGACGCTGTGCCCACTGGTGGGCTGGGCCAAAAAACGGAACCTTAGCCATTGCTTCTCGCCAAGCTTGGGGTCTGCTAGGCTTGAAAAGTACATCTGGCAGTCAACAAGAAAGTATTCAGGGTAACCAGAAAACCCATCATACAGTTCTGGGAGATCTACGACAGTCCTCTGAGGAAACTGGATTGAATCCAAAGCTGGGATGGTTTGCTTGGTTTCCTTAGCATGAAGTCTCCTCCGTCTTCCTGCTGCATCCATGTTGAGGCGAAGTATTCTGTCAGGTAATCCACATAATGAAGGTTAGGACAGCTGCAAATGCAGATAAGAGTTTAATGAGCGAGAGACAGGCAGACAAATACAAAACATGAAACAATAGTGAAGTGAAGAAACAGGCAAAGGGTCAGGCGATTGGCATAAACTGGGCAAGGCTAGAATCGAGAACAAGAAACAAAAACAAGATCAAGCAATATGAAACAAAACGAGGAACTCTGTGTAATCACTTGGTACTGTGATAACACTAACACTTCACAAAGTGCAAAGAGACACAAGGGGTTTAAATGACAAACATAATCAGGGATGAAGCACAAGACAGCTGAGAACAATGATGAGACACCTACAGGAAACAATCAATGACAATACAGTGGCGGAGACAGTAAAAAAACCATAACAAAAGCATTAGTAGAAAGTAAACAAAATCAATGTCACTGAAGACCCAAAAGCACGCGTTCGCTAAGAGCTCGTGCTTTGACCTCGCGCTTCGGGTCTCCGAGCACGCTGCAAGCTACAGCGCTAGCTCGAGGGGAAATCATGACACACTCATAATAGACTGTGTTCTACTCCTGCAGCTACAGTAGACACAGGCTCACTATAATTGGACAGATGAAGACTGAGGGGGAAAAAACAGGTGATCCTCAATTGTCCAGTTACTACAAGTCTGTGCTCACTGTAGCCTCAGATTCCTGTTCTTGGCAAACAGAAGTGAAATCTTATGTGGTCTTCTGCTGTTGTAGCCCATCTACATCACAGTTTGACGTGTTGTGCATTCTGAGATACTTTTCTGCGTACCACAGCAGTAAAGCATCATAATTTGAATTTCCACAACCTTCCAGTCAGCTTAAACCAGTGACCTCTCTCTTGGTAAAGGCCAACAGAATTGCTGCTCAGTGGATGTTTTTTTTTTTTGTTTTGTTTTTTTTGCACCATTCCGTGTAAACTCTAGAGACTGTTGCACATGAAAATCCAAGGAGATCAGCAGTTTCTGAAATTCTCAAACAAGCCTGTCTAGCACCAACCACTGTACCACAGTGAAAGTCACTGAGATCACATTTCTTCCCCATTCTAAAGTTTGATATGAACAATAACAGAAGCTCTTGACCTGTGTCTGCACGATTTTATGCTGCTGCCATATGATTGGCAGTTTGGATAATTCATTTGTCGATTTAATGAAGAAACTGCATCAGAACTGTCTCAAATTCACCCTCTCAGCACATGGCACATTTATATGCTTCTGTTTGTGTACTTTTGACTTCAAGTCGTGTGCTTCTGTTTGTATTGCCATGTGCGTTTGTTTATGTTCTAGTCTATGTCCTGTCCTGTCACTGGTTGCTTACCCTAATGTGTTCATCTGTCCTGTGTATATGGAAACCAAGCCCAAGAAATCGTACCAGCTTTGGATTCTATTTAGTTTCCTGAGTGGACTGTCATGGATCTCCCAGAGCCATATGATATTTTTTTTTTGGCTATCCTGAATATTTTCTTGCTGATTGCCAGTTCTCTTTTGCAAGCCTAACAGACCCCCAAGCCCAATGAGAAGCATTGGCTAAGGTTCATGTGGTTCTGGTTCTTCGGGGCAGGCAACCATTGGATGCAGCTTCTAGTTGCCAAAGGATCCAGTGGAGTTGAGAACATAACTTAGTTTGTTTGACTTTGTGACTGGGTTCGGGAGGCCAGAATCCAAGGCTGACCTGGAACATTTTTTGGGGGGGGTTGGGGGGGGCAGACTGGCAGATAAACTTGCCCTGCCATTTACCAGCTATTATAGGCAGGCAAGCTGGGTGGCCCCCACAGCAGAGCTTGAGGCACATGGTGGCCTCGGCCCCCGAGCTCCAGCCAGAGATACACGAGGTGGTCTCCCTTGCAGAGCTCCAGCCAGAGGTCATCATGGTGACCTTGGCTCCAGAGCTCCAGTCTGAGACCCATGAGGTGGTCTGCCCTGCAGAGCTGCAGCCAGAGGTCAATGTGGCGACCTCGGCTCCAGAGCTCCAGCCCTAGAACCACGAGGTAGTCTCGCCTGTAGACCTCCAGGCAGAGGTCAACATGGTGACCTTGGCTCCAGAGCTCCAGTCTAAGACCCATGAGGTTGTCAGAGTTGCAGAGTTCCTGCCACAGGTCAACGTGGCAACCTCATCCCCAGTGCTTCACCATGCGACCAACAAGGGGGTCTCACCATTGGAGTTCAAGCAGGAGGTCAACGAAGACATCGCTCTGCTGAGGACATCGTTCTACCTCCTTGCTCCACGTTAAGTGGAGTCACGTTAAGTCAAGTGCTCTACATTCAAGAAAGGCAGACAAGATGACCCACCAAGTCAAGCCCCATCTAAAGCTGACAACACAACTTCCCAAGCCTGGTTCTTGCTTGGATTCTGTCATGTCTGTCAAGACAAACTAGCAACTCCATTTCCCAGAATGCACCATGAAATACAAACGTGGCCAACAACTACAACTCCCAATGCAAGCCACAGACACATTAACTTCTCATAAGGACTAATCACAGGCACATCTTCATGATCACAATCGACATCACACCACACTATAATAGAGACTGAACAGTCACTAGGCTTTTGCGAAGTATTACATTAAGTTGATCTCTTCTCTGTCATGTACCAACCCTTGATCTAGTGGTTGTTAGCCTGAGCTTTGTTTACTCCTTTGACCTTGAATCTCTGCCTTGCCTGTTTTGTACTGTTTGCCTTTTTATGTGACCACTGTCTTTTGCCTTGCCCTCTGGATATTATACTCTTCATTAAAGCTCTTGACTGCAACTGCATCTGTCCTAAGTCTCCATTACGTGATGGGTGAAGGAGAATCCCGGAAGGAAGTAAGGTAATGAAAGAATGTGAGAAATTGTGCTGGAACACAGACTTTCTATGTAATATAAAGATTATAGTATTAAACATCCCAAGAGAGCTGTTTTATTAATGCATTAGTTGCTTTTGAACATTAAATACATCATGACGTCTTGTTATGATTTAATAAGTAGTTATGCACGGTGATTATGAACCCTTCCACAATGTAATAGAGAATAATTTTTCTTCATATGCAGGCAGACATTATAGCACACTGGGGACTGATAATCCTACAGTTGTTGCAGATGAAATGCAGAGTTATATTTGGAATAAAATGGGTCATTTCCCATAATGCCCCCCCCCCCCCCCCCTCGGTGGCTGAATCATAATAAGCTTGGTTTAATAAAATAAATAAATAAATAAATAATTGTGATTGGATGGTAGGGATTTAATCATTTGCACAAATGTGAGCTCATGGTGCAGGAACCTGCAGATTTCGTGTGTGTTTGTGTGAAAGACCGTGAGGAAGAGTTGTTTGGTATGAAGCATTCAGTCATGAATGTTTTCTCACTAACTTTCTTACGATATTTCTCTTTTGCCTTTTTACTTTGCCTTCTCTATACCACTTAATGACCATTGATCTCACACAGCATTCTGACTATTGCACTCCCCCTCTGTCTCTCACTTTCTACTTGGACCAGAGTGTAACTGCAGTGACCATGCGGACGAGTGCGTGTTCGACGCAGAGCAGTACCGCAGTACAGGTAGTGGTGGACGGTGTCTTGGCTGTAGGGACAACACAGCAGGGCCGCATTGCGAACGGTGCAAAGAAAACTTCTACAGATTGTCTCCACTGCTTCCCTGCAACAACTGCAGCTGTAACACTATGGGTAAGATGCAGACATGTGAACACAGATATACAGTGAAAGGATGAACATAGGGTAAATGATGAATAGACATACATATATATGTGCAATGAGAAAATTGAGTATTTTATGCAAGACAATGAGTCTTGCATAAAATGCCACCATATCTACATCTAAAGGTAAAAACAGTAAATAGGCAAAAAGGCAAGCTTCAAGGAAATTTCACCCTAAATTATGTTATCTGTAGTGACATCAAAGATGATTTTGTTTGTTTAGACTTCTTTCATCAGCATGTTGGTTTCCAACACTACCCACAATGCTGTTTGTCTACCCAGTGATCCTGGTGCCAGTGATAATTATCCCTGGCTTCATCCATACCAAGAGAGTGATACAGCAGAGCTTCAGTCCTTTAGTCTGTCCTGTTTTCTCACCATCTCATCTATGCACTCTGCTCAATCCATTAACTATCATTCTAATACCACTGTCAATGCCATCACGCAAGTCATCTCATAGATTGCTGACAAGCTGAGCCAAGTCTCTGCCAAAACTCAATGTAACTGTCATGTATGTAGCTGTATTGCATTCTGGAACTTTGAGTCTGATATTTAGATCTGGATTTCTCATTTATATGACATTAAACAATGTACGGCTGCAACAACTAAACGATAAAATCGATAAAAATCGATAATGAAAATAATTGACCACGAATTTCACTATTGATTAGTTGGGTCTGTGACGTCACTGGATAATCCCTGTCAGTGACGTCACTTCACAATGGTGAAAAATGCATTTCTAAGAATGAAACACATCTGAAAAACAGTGGAGGTCACAGGGTGAGCTTTTGTGGGGAAAATGTACAATCCAGGTTGTCCAAAACAGGAGGGTTTTATATAAAGCTCTTCAAACAAAGTGATTAACATGTTAACATGTGTAGGGAATTTAGCCCGTGGTGGGTGGAGCACAGACACACAGGAGGCTGTTTTAGTGTTGCTTGTGGATGGATCTTTATTTAAGATGGACAGTGAGGGGAGTGCTGGTGCATGTGTGTGTGTGTGCGTGTGTGTGTGTTGAAGTGTGATTGGGCGGTGAGGGTCTCAGCTGTCTTCAGTTACAGCCAGGGGGTGGAGCCTTCACTCGCGTCGGATTCGTCTGAAACAAGAAAAACACACAACAGCGATTAGCAGACAAGCACGTGTCGTAAAATATCGCCTAACACACGCCAGATACTTGCACACATGCTTGGAGATCCTCCTCTTCTCTTGTGAGTGGAATATCGCCCTTTTATATTCTCCCCTCGCCCACTAAATGGTGGAATTCTTTCCACGCGGTGTACCATTCACGAGTCATGGGTGTGTCGGAGGCCCCGCCCTGCCGCCACGTACTCTCTGGCCGTTCAAAACATTGGTGGCGCTGAACGGTGCTGTCTCTTCAGCGCCACCGTGGCAGTCGCGGGAGGAGCGATCTTCGTTTCATGTGCGACAGCCGCCGGCCTGTCGCCACAGTACCCCCCCCAGCTCCGAGCCCACTGCCATCGTGCGTCGGGCCCACAGTGCATCCGGTCACAAGAGGCCATCTGCATTCCCATGGTGGGTCCTCATTCGGTGCTGGACCTGGAAAGAGAAATCCTGCAATGAGAGGAAAAATCAGGTTAACCTGGCATTAGTGTCCTTGGCCTTTGACATCCACTGTAGTGGGGTCTGGTCTGTCACCAGGACGAAGTGCCGACCGGCCAGGTAGTATCAGAGCTCTTCGATGGCCAACTTTATCGCCAGGGCCTCTCTTTCCACGGCCGCATACTTGCTCTCAGCTGGGGACAACTTTCGACTGATGTAGAGGACTGGGTGTTCCTCTCCGTCGTAGGTCTGTGAGAGAACGCCATCCAGCCCGGTCTCTGAGGCATCTGTGTGTACAGTGAATGGGAGGGCAAGGTCTGGGTTGCATAGCACTGGGGCACTGGTGAGGTCCTCCTTTAGGGCTTGGAATGCCTGCTCTGCCTCCGCAGACCATTTCACCTGGTCTGGCTGGCCCTTCGTAAGGTCTGAGAGGGGGGAAGATATAGAGGAGAAGTTAGGCACGAACCTGCGGCAATACCCTGCCAACCCCAAGAAGGCACGTACCTGTTTCTTTGATGTGGGTCGGGGGTAGTCCTTCACTGCCTTGATTTTCTTTGCCTGTGGCTTCAGCATACCCCAGCCAATACGGTAGCCCAGGTACTGTGCCTCGGTCAGCCCTAGGTGGCATTTCTTGGGGTTGGCTGTCAGCCCGGCCTTCCGGAGTTGCTTCAGAACCTCCCCCAGATGGAACAGGTGGTCCGACCAAGTGGAGGAGTGGATGACTACATCGTCTAGGTAGGTGGCCACGAACATATGGTGGGGTCGCAGGAGTCACAGGTCGCGGACACCCTGTGGAGCCCAAAGGGGAGAACCCGGTAGAGGAGTACCCGGAGAACCCGGTACTGCCAGTGACTGGTGGCTGTGCTGAAGGCCGTCTTCGGTCTTGCATCCGGTGCTAGAGCGACTTGCCAGTAGCCTTTCATTAGGTCCAAGGTAGATATGAACCAGGCCCTCCCAAGTCACTCCACGAGGTTGTCCACTCAGGGGAGGGGATAGCTATCGAACTCGGAGACCTGGTTCAGCTTCCAGAAGTCGTTACAAAGTCGCATACTTCCGTCCAGCTTCGGCGCGACGACGATGGGGCTGGACCAGGGGCTGTTGGACTCCTCTATGATGTGGTCCCACAGCATTCGGCCAACTTCTTCCTCGATAGCCTTGCGCCGGGCCTCTGGGACACGGTAGGGCTGCTGTCTTACCACTACTCCGGGACGTGTTTTGATCACGTGGTGGACCAGCTGCGTCATTCCTGGGGAGGTAGAAAACACATCAGAAAATTGGTCCACCAACTTGGTTAGCTCCTGTCTTTGTGTAGGAGTAAGATCTTCCCCCAATTCTACCAAGGTACCCTTGCCGTGATCTGTGTCCAGAGCCGCGTACGCCGATATTACCAGCACCGGTTCTACCCACTTCTTCAGTAGATTCACATGGTAGAGTTTTTCCGCTGCTCGTTTACCGGGCTGCTGCAGGCAGTAGTTTATGGTGCCTTTTTGCTCGAGGACTGTGTACAGGCCTTGCCACCCGGCCAGGAACTTGCAGGAGCTACTGGACACTAGCAAGAGCACCCGATCGGCTGGTTGGAACTCCTGTTCTTTTCTGGGATCGGGGTGCCAGCGGGGGCTTCCTGGGGTGGTACGCTGACACTGAGGGCACCGTTGACAAAAGGCCTGATATTGGATACACCCCATAGTTAAGAGAAGAACATGAGGAGTTCCATCGACTGACACAAGAGCTATGAAGCTGTATCATGAAGGGTTTTTTTTTTTCTCTTTACTTACAATTTCTCTGTGAATTTGAATAAAATTGAATCATATCTATGGCCTCAAAGTGTCAGGTTTTTTTTATTTTTTTAATTAATACATATTATCTATAAACACCACCACTCACTACAGCAACTGATATATAATATTTTTGATATAACATGTTCTAGCAAAGTTTAAGCATGTATGCACTTTTGTGAAATGGCATTTAGTGAGTTAGCCTCTGGAACAAATACTTATTTGAAGCTAAATCCTTAAAGTTCTAATTTTAAACAATATACTCTTAAGAAATTATTTGAATATCAAAGTCACAGCAATATCATTTACATACTTATGGGAAGACGCAAGTTATTTTATTTATTAATCTAATTAATTTTTAGTAATATAAAAATATAAGGTAACTATTGTTGTGCCCAAAATTGTTATTGTTCCTGCATATTGATGAAGTGTTGACTATGAATAGTCTTTTTTTTGTGGTCCATATGATAATACAGTGATGCAATAAGTGGGCACATATCTATTTGAATAAGAGGTCAAGAATACTTGTATGCAAATATATGCCAGGTGCAAAATAAATATAATGGACTATCAATCAGAGGATTATGGTTGAGCAGAGATGTGAATCATTTGTAGGGAAGAGAAAAAACAATGATATTTAGTATAGAATCCAACATGGAGAGAATGTTTTAAAGAGAGTGATATTGAGGTACTCTTCAGGGGGGAAACAGCTTATAGCTTGCATCATCTTCAGTTATTGACGTATGCTCGGCAAGACTGTTTTGTGCCACCAGTCATGTTTTTTATTTAATTTCAGCGGCTCCAGGCACATAAACAAAAATGCAAATATCATTGGTTGGCCATTTTTTAATGCGGCGTTTCAAAAAAAAAAAAAAACCCCAGACGTTAAAAAGATTTGACGTTTGATGCCATGTGTTCCCTTTCAAAGGGAACTTCACATTGCGTTTAGCATAACGCTATGGGAGCACCTCTCGCGGGTGACCGGCATCTGAAGCTTGTGTAAAATCATGCCTATTTATAGGCCTGCCATGATCAGGTGACGTGGCAATTAAGTGCATCGCGTCATATATATATATATATATATGGCACCTGTGAACCGTGCCATCAGCCTTATTATCTTCAGCAAGACTGCATGTCGGTTGTTTGTGTAAAGAAACAAAAAGACACTTCATTTCCTCGCTATCTTTTCTCAAAATCTCAGAACTTTTCTATCCATTTAAAAAAAGAGAAGAAAAATAAGGAATGAGTGAGAGAAAAATATGAGTGAGAGAATTCAGGAAGTGTGTTACAGCTTGCTCCCGTTTCATCACGGGAATAGTGCACACTTCCTATGTGGAATGTCTAGGATAGAGCATGCGATGGCAGCCTCAAGAGGCTGCATATTGTAACGCCTACATCAGGCAGCTCCGCTCGCGACTCACTCTCTTCTTGGAAGCCGAAGCGGGTTGGGTTTCAGAGCCTCGCGGATCTGGGCTGGCTGCTGCCAAGGCAGCTAGCCGTCTCAGGTCTGGGGGATCTCTTATGGATACGGAAGAGGAGCCGGAGATGAGCGCTACTCTATCTCTTGCTCTGTCTTCCAGGTCCGGCTCTCCACTGGATTTGGGAGCTCGCATCGCAACTCCTCCTTCTGCTATGGAAAGCCAAAAGGGAAAAAAGGGGGGAAAATACACACACAAAAATAATAGTAATAATTCCTCTCTGACTCCGAGGAGCCAGAATGGTGTACTAAAAACTGAGAGCAACATATAAAGAGCTGCTTGAAGTGATTACTAAGGCTGGATGAGATTTTTTCTCCCCAGTGAAAGTGACAAAATATCAGGCTTCTGGGGGAAAACCATGCATGAGCTGTATTTATAACCGCACAATGTTGGATTATTCAGCCATTGGGGGAATAAATGGCATGGCTATTAGGCTTTTCTGAAGGTGGAGGAAGCACTCGCGAGCAACCTCTCTCCATCGACGGCAGGTAATTTAGGGGGGCCGGCTTTGCCATCCAAGCCACCGTGTAAGGCCACCGTGGCATTAGTGGGCAAGGCCTATGCAGTAGTAGTCTTGCTTGTGGGTCATTGCAGACAATGACAGTGTTGCAGGCCTACCAAGCAGACCTGCTGAGTGAGCTCGACATATGGCGGCATTCAGCCAGTTCCTTCCCTGTTGTGTCAAGTTCACCTGGGCATCCCGGTCCAGCACTAGTGCAAGGGAGACAAAGAAGGTGAGTATGGCAGCCCGCCAACCCCTGCAAACAGCCAGGGGAACCGGGTGGCCACAGTCGCGGCCTGCTACTAGGCCTGATCTGAGAATGGTCATAAAGGCCAAGCAGACAAAGAAGAGCGGTCCTGAGGGGCCATGGAGGGACGTATCGGGGGACATGAGGTTGTTAGGGCAATTAGCCCCCAGTGCTACTGTAGGGCCTCCCCTAGCTGAGGCTGTCCCAAGTTTTCAGTGTTCGCTGGTCAGCGAGCTGTCACAGGGAAACTGTGCTCACTCTCCCTCCAATAGAATGTGGAGTAGTTAACGTCACTAAAAGACCATCTGGCAATGTGGAAACTACTGCCAAATGTGTCTCCATGGGTTCTATCTACCTTAGAAAAGGGTTACCAGGTCCTGTTTATAGCTCGACCCCCCCTGGTTCAGAGGTGTGCTCACCACAGTAGCACTGTAGTCAGCACAGAGCAGAGCCCAACATTAGCACAGGAAGTAAGATCCCTCATGGACAAAGGGGCCATAGAACATGTAACCCATTCCCTGAGGGAGGGAGGTTTTTACAGCCGTTATATCCTAGTCCACAAAAAACAGGAGTATGTGGCCAATTTTAGATCTAAGTCATCTGAACTGTACTCTTTTTGGTCATACAGGTTCAAGATGCTGATGCGCAAACTTATCGTTCCACAGATTCAGTTTGAGGACTGGTTTGTGACAATAGATCTAAAAAGGTACATATTTCCACATAGAAATATCGCTAGCTTTATCCCCTTCCACCTTCACAAAGTGCATGGATGTCATTCTGGCTCCATTGTGACCCCAGGGCATCCGTGTACTAAACTACCTGGATGACTGGTTAATTCTAGCACAATCCAGGGAACTGGCGGTTCAACATTGAGATGTTGTTCTCGCCCACATGAAGAGCTTGGGGCTCAGCTTCAGCCTCAGAAAAGTATGCTTTCTCCAGTGCAGTGGACAACTTTTCTAGGGATTATAAAGATTCTACTACGACGAGGGCGTTTCTATCCCCAACATGCATAGGGTTAATCCTATTAACATTGAGCAAGTTAAAGCTGGATCTTGGCATCCCCTCCAGTCTCTATGGGAGACTATTGGAGCTTATGGGCAAGACGAGAAGTTGGGGGTTTCGTCCAAGGACGAAACCTCTGAAAGTAATCAGTGTCACGCTGCGATGCCGACGTGCTCTGAGAATTTGAGTGTCCCTGGTTTCTAGCCTTGGGTCACACTCTAGGGGTGTCTTCTTAGCACAAGGCGGTAATGACAGACACCTCCCTCATGGGCTGGAGCGCGGTCTTAGACAGCTGTCCAGCTCACGGTCTCTTGGGTGGCCCTCATCTGGAGCAGCATGTAAATTGCCTAGAAATGTGGGCCATGTTTCTAGCACTGAAATTCCTTCTTTCTCAGTTGAGAGGTCACCGTGTTTACACAACACAGTGGTGGTCTCATATATTGACCACCAGGGAGGATTATGTCCGCACCCCCTTTTCAGGCAGGTGCAACTAATTCTTCTCTGGGCAGAGGGAAAGTTTTATCAGTGAGAGCAATGTACATTCTGGGCAACTGGAATGTGGGGTCAGACATCCTGTTGAGGCAGGGACTGAGGCCCAGGGATTGGTGGCTCCATCAACAAGAGTCCATATGGCGGAGGTTTGGCCAAGCAGCACTGCATATGTTCGCCTCCGAGGAGACAACACACTGTGGTTCACCCTCACTCCTCCCACACAATTAGCGCTGGACGCGATGGTGCACATGTGCCTAAGGTCACATCTGTACACTTTTCCCCTGATCGCTCTGCTCCCACAAGTTCTTGCAAGAGTTTGCCAAGACAGTCTATGTCTGCTGCTAGTAGCACCTTATTGGCCAGCTTGAATATGGTTCTCAGAGATAATATCCCTGCTAGATGGCACTCCTTGGGAGATTCCCATCCACAGGGATCCACTGTAGACCCAGTGAACTGCTCAATAGCTACAGTCCTGGAGTTCTTACAAGAACGTTTCTCAGCGGGGTGGGCTCCTTCTACAATCAGGGTCTACGTGGCCACCATTTCTGCCAGCCACGCCCCTGTTGATGGAGCCTCTGTGTGGCGACATCCTCTAACTTCAAGGTTTATGCGTGGTGTCAGGTGGTTGAGGTCCATCTGCAGGCCACACATACCTTCCTGGCACCTTTCTGTGGTCCTGAAAAGTCTGTCAGGTGCCCCATTTGAGCCCTTAGAGTCAGCCTCTGAGAAGCTTCTGACTCCAAAGGTAGATATTCTACAGGCCCTGACATCTCTCAAGCGAGTAGTAGATCTACAAGCTCTCTCAGTTCCTGCCTTGCCTTTACCCCTGGATTAGCCAAGGCCTTCCTGTATCCTAGGATCCTGGATTATATTTCTAAGGTGCCTACATCTGCTCCCCAGCCTGTGGTCTTGCAGGCTTTCTGCCCTCCTCACCTCACACCGGAACAAGAGAGAATGCACCTGCTGTGTCCAGTAAGGGCTCTCTGTACTTAGGTCCACCGCTCCGGCCAGTGACGTAAGTCAGAACAGTTGCTGGTCTGCTTTGGCGGCAGTAGAGGTAATGCTGTGTCAAAGCAGTGCATCTCTAATTGGATAGTGGAAGCAATCTCTATCGCATACGGTCTCGCTACGCCTCTGGGCATAAGGGCTCATTCCACTAGGGCGGTCGCCTCTTCAATGGCTTTGTCCATCGGGGTATCCTTACAGGATGTGTGTGCTGCTGCAGGGTGGCCTATGCCACACATTCATTCGATATTACAGCCTGAATATTCATTCCTCCCCGGGCTCAAGTGTCTTGTAGTAACCCTCGGGGTGGGTCTTTTTGAACAGGCCATTCCATTGCTATGATGGAGTGGGTATTCTCCTTCCCATAGTGTTATGCTAAACGCAATGTGAAGTTTCCTTTGAAAGGCAACGTCTTTGAGAAGGGAATGAGACACGTAGCGTTGTCATACCGGGGTGGGCCTGTGAATTTTGTCTTCGCTTCAGATAATAGAGGCTGACGGCGCGGTTCACAGGTGCCATATATATATATAATGCGATGCGCTTAATTGCCACGTCGCCTATAAATAGGCATGATTTTACACAAGTTTCAGATGCTGGTCGCGTGCGAGAGGCACTCCCGTAGTGTTATGCTAAACGCAACGTCTCATTCCCTTCTCAGGGTACAGGGTTACATGAGTAACCCAGACGTTTTACAGGTGGGTGTGAACACTCCCACTGACAGCCACTGGTTTAGACACGGGGCGTTAAACTGACCATTTAACCCGCTTGGAAAAACGTCCCGGTGTGAACGGGCCTTCAGACAGTGCGCAATAGAAAGGAAACGCAATAACTCTTGACTAAAATATTAATTTTGATAAAATATGTTGTTTGACGTTATATTTAGCTTCAAAACTCTATGTGAAACCAAAGTAATTGTGTGTTGTTTTTTTTATGAGAGCTGTAATTGCAATGGGATTATAAGAGGTAATTGTATATAAATTTTACAAGTGTCATACATTTACAGAATAAGGAAATGATGGTAACATGTTATGTTCAGATGAGTGAATGTGTGTGTTACTCACTGATATGACTACCAGTTTTGCTTTTGTTTTTCTTTTCTTTTTTTAGTGATTTAACTTCTGCTATAAAGCTTGTGGACAATCAGTTGTCTTTTGTTTTCATAATATAACATTAATATATTTTTTAAAACATTCTTTGCAGAACATATAGCATAGCCCACATACAACCCCAAATATGTTGGGCCGCTGTGTAAAACGTAAATAAAAAACAATGCAATGATTTGCAAAAAAAAAAAAAAAAAGATACTCTTTTTATACCCAGTCATGTTACTGTCCTGTTGCCAATGAACCTCGAGTTGTTTCTTTGTAGTAACACTTTTCCAACCTTTTGTTGCCGCTGTCCCAACTTTTTTTTATCCAACAAATTAAAAATTACCTTATTTGTTGTCTTCAAAAGGTACATTTACTCAGTTTAAACATTTTACATTTATTTATTTATTTATTTATTTATTTATTGTAAAATACAGAAAATAAATATCAGCCTTTTAATCCAACTAAACGATTAATTGAATAAATAATTGACAGATTAATCGATTATCAAAATTATCATTAGTTGCAGCCCTCAAACAATGCTGATGGTGAGTGAGAAAATGGGCACTTGCTATTGGTGCTAACAGTGAAACCTGATTATCACATAAGCTTGAAATCACTGAAAGTTTTGTTTTTTGAAACACCTTTGTAACTGCTTTGTAACATCTTTGTAACCAGCAATGTCCCCATGACATCAGTGCAGCAGCTATCCACTAAAAGTCTCATAGGTATAAGAAATGAAAATGCAGCCTCAACCAAGAAATGAGCACCAGAATAGCTAAAGACTTCACAAATGGTTCAATTTAAACATGTTCAATGTGTTGGATTTTTCCTTTAACCTTAATATCTTATCTTAATATCTAAATAACTTTTAACCTTAATCTTTTGTTTGTATACGTTTTGTGAAAGAAGACTTTATTTGAACAATGTCACAATGTTCTGATAAGACTAAATGTAAAAGTCTTAAGTGGGTTGTTTTATCCCCACAAAACACTAACACACACATACACACTTGCACTCTCACAGGATTAGGCATCCACTGGCCTATATGTCACTGTTGCTAAATGTTTTTTATGCCTGTAGCTTATTCTAACCTTAACCTTTTAGGAACCCTTGGTTCTTACATTTTTTTCCTAAGAAAAAGCTGTGTGCTGTGTAAAACAAACATGATTTATTATGGGAACCAACAAAATGTCCCTGAAGCAATAAAATATTCATGCTTCCTTTTCATGGTGTGCATTAGATTCAGATAAAGGCAGTAAAGCATACTGTAGCCCCCACAGAGTTCTGAGGATTTTCTTTTAACCTCTGCTGTAAGCAATGACTGAATAGCAATAGACAATCTATCCAAATCACATATAGGTCCCATCAACACTGTAAAAAATAGTAATTAGTATCTGATCCCTAAATAATATACTAAACTTCTTCAATTGAGCACCTTTTTAGATGAAAATCTATTAAAACAGTCATTAAAATATCTCTGCTACAGAGTCAGGCTGTAGGCTATATGAATAAAACACATACTAAATTTGTAAATGTACATGTTGAGTCAATAATCCTGTTGTAGCTGTGGAAGCAGATGTCTATAAATAATTTTGAAACTCATTTTCCCTCTCTACCTTTCTCCAGGCTCTGTGAGTCTGCTGTGTGATGAGGAAGGCGTGTGTCTCTGCAGGCCAAGTGTGATAGGGGTAAAGTGTGATGTCTGCAGACCTGGCTTTCACTCCCTTGGACCAGGGGGCTGCAGGTAATGGCAATGCTAATCTATTACTCATATTTAAGAATATCTACAGTCTTGTTTAGCCAAACTCTCTTATGGAAGTACATCAACTCTACAGGAGGCATTTCCTCATCCTTATTTTTACTATGAACCATATTGAAATTGAATACTTTTAACTCCTTAGATTCCATATTGTCCTTCAGTACTCATGGGTCATTCCATTTCATGTGGTCCAATGCAGGTTGCTTGACCATTTTTAATTTTCCTTTTTTTGTTGTTGTTTTTTTTTGAGTGATTACCTCTATGTATTGGCATTGCAAAACCACCAGTTCTTTTTAAAATGTTTACTTTGTTTAACTACAATGGCCATCTTTGTGTCATGGCACACAACCAATTTTGGTTATACAGCTGTTTACAGAAACCTCAATATATCGGCACAGGCTGGTCCTAATTTCTCGGAATAAAAACTCATTTCTAGGGCACATTACAAGCTACATGGACATATATAAATATTTTGCAGATTCATGTATTTTAGACTTAGAACTTCAGTCCAATATAATGCTAAAGATTGCTTATAGTTCCACATTTAGGGTCAGTTCATAATTGGAAGGGTCTTTTTTATTTTATTTATGTATTTATTTATTTATTTGTTTGTTTGTTTATTATAGAGGGTACCTAGGTAAGTGTAGTGTGCGTGCAGAACATTTCAGGTATGAGTCTTTTCTTTTTTATGGTGGTGAGAGTGCAATATTTTAAAATTCCCCTCAATTTCGGGTTGAATATCTCTGTTGGGGGACCAGATATAAACCTCAGTACTAACAAACAGAGCTATGGAGTTGTTTCAATCAGCAAAGATGAGCATCTGTACCCATAGCTTAATAAGATGTTCTCTTTTGCTGGATTCATAGAGGATGATGTCTCCTTTTGCTTCCATATAAAAATGAAATATCAGCCTTTAATAATTCAAAATTAAGCATGTTTAGGTGTTTATGGTTAGCAAGTTTTGTAAATTTGCTAGCTAGTTTTGTTTTGTAGTATCACCTTAGTACTCATTTGAAGAGAGAGAGAGAGAGAGAGAGAGAGAGAGAGAGAGAGAGAGAGAGAGAGAGAGAGAGAGAGAGAGAGAGAGCATCCGGAAAGTATTCACAGCGCTTCACTTTTTACACCTTTTGTTATGTTACTGCCTTATTCCAAAATGGATTAAATTCATTATTTTCCTCAAAATTCTACAAACAATACCCTATAATGACAACGTGAAAGAAGATTGTTTGGGTTGTTCCTGGTATGCAGTGGTTAGTAACTACTAAAAGTGAACCACTGAAGGTCAATCAGTGAACCGGTGACAGCATCTTGGGTGCCCAAGGCTCACTGATGCTCGTGGGAAGCGAAGGCTAGCTCATCTGGTCCGATCCCACAGAAGAGCTACTTTAACACAAATTGCTGAAAAAGTTAATTCTGGCTATGGTAGAAAGGTGTCAGAACACACAGTGCATTGCAGTTTGCTGTGTCTGGGGCTGTGTAGCTGCAGAGTGTACCGGGCAGAGTGCCCATGCTAACCTGTGTCCACCACCGAAAGCACCTGCAATGGACATGTGAGCATCAGAACTGGACCATGGAGCAATGGAAGAAGGTGGCCTGGTCTGATGAATCACATTTTCTTTTACATCATGTGGACAGCCAGGAGCCAGCACTGTAGGAAGACAGTAAGCCAGCAGAGGCATTATGCTGCTCTGGGAAATGTTCTACTGGGAAACCTTGAGTCCTGGCATTCATGCGGATGTTACTTTGACACGTATCACTTATCTTAACATTGTTGTAGACCAAGTACACCCCTTCATGGAAACAGTATTACCTAATAGCCGTGGTCTCTTTCAGCAGGGTGATGCGCCCTGCCACACTGCAAAAATTGTTCAGGAATGGTTTGAGGAACATGACAAAGTGTTCAAGGTGTTGACTTGGCCACCAAATTTTCCAGATCTCAGTCTGCTCAAGCATCTGTGGGATGTGCTGGACAAATATGTCAGATCAATGGAGGCCCCACCTCACAACTTACAGGACTTAGAGGATCTGCTACTAATATCTTGGTGCCAGAAACCACACAACACCTTCAGAGGTCTGTTGGAGTCCATGCCTCGATGGGTCAGAGCTCTTTTTGAGGCACAAGGGGGACCTACACAATATTAGGCAGGTGGTTTTAAAGTTATGGCTTATTTTAAAATAGTATGAGCAGATCAGTGTCCAAACTGTGACTGGTAGGTGTTTTGCATTTTTGGCCATAAAGAAACAAATCAAGAATACAGTGCAGTATAAAATAAAGAAGTGTAATACAATACATCAAGCACATCAAATACAAACATCCATGCTTTGTCTCTCTCTCTCTCTCTTTCTCTCTCTCTCTCTCCCCATTTTAGCTTGTGTGAGTCTGTATGCTGGTGTATGAATTAGCTGGTTCGGTGGAGCAGAGCAGAATAGACCAAAATTGATGAGTGGAAGAGTGGAGAGAGAGAGAGATACTGAGAGAGGGAATGGGGAAAAATCAAGAGAAAAGGAGAACCAGGCTGGAAAGACAGAGAGAGAGAGAGAGATACTGAGAGAGGGAATGGGGAAAAATCAAGAGAAAAGGAGAACCAGGCTGGAAAGACAGAGAGAGAGAGAGCAAGATAGAGGCAGACTGCCAGCATGTGCGTGATAATTGAATTATAAGTAATTGAGAGCTCATTAAAACATAGCAGCTAGACTACAATGTTGATTAGAAGGCTTTGTTTGCATGACCTTCAATGTGTAAAAGACACTACATAAATATGATGGGTTTTTACTATTATTTATATACAAAACACCTTTAGTACCCTTAAAACCAGCTCTGGGAGGCAGAGTAGTGTGCAATGCAAGCATTTATTTGGGTTGTTTTTTTAGGTTGTGTGAGTGTGATGAAAGGGGCAGTGTAGGCGTGTGCTCAGCTGGAGATGGAAGCTGCTACTGCAAATCCAATGTGGAAGGACACTCATGTGACAGGTGACCTTTTCACACACACAAACAACACAAACTTGCTAATACATTGGATGTATTGTATGTTTGGATGGTACGATCCAAAAGTCTGATTTACTATCAACTGTTGTTTTTTTTTTATTATTATTATTTCTTAAGCTATTGCACAATAATGCAGTCAGCAGTGCTAAACAAGATAACATCATTGTCAGATATGAGTAAAACTATTCTTAATTACTGACTTATTTACTAAATAAATACAGTTCTAGGTAGTGGACACAAGTGCTGGTTACCCTACTATATCAGATCAATATCTGTTTTTGCTGCATGTGATGTGACGTGTGTGCCCTTAGATGCAAACCTGGCTCCTTCAACCTCCAACCTGACAATCCACATGGCTGTCAGATGTGCTTTTGCTTTGGCCACTCACTAGCATGTTCATCCTCCAATCAGCATGTGGCTTTCAACATTACCTCCAACTTCCTTGAAGGTAATCAATCAAGAAAAATATGCTTTGAGCAGTTAATGAGGTCACACCTACACCGTACTGCGTTATTAAACTTTATAATGTATTTTTATGTAGTCTAATGGACTCTAATCCTGTATTTAGGGGCCCAGCCCCGAAGAGGCTTACAATGGCTGAAAACGCATGAAACTTTACATTTCTAATGATATTGCAGTTTAGCATAGGTGTGCCTCCAAAGCTCTCTAGGTTTTGAACGCAAAATGAACATGCAACCCATGTAGTGCACGAAAAGTCAGGAAAATTTGGTATACTCATCACACTTTGCCCAAATTTTATAAGTCTTTGGTAATTTCTTTTAGATTTTGTCCAATTGACTCCATAGTGCCCCCTAACATTTCTGAATGAGTTTATTCTTGTGGTTGCCACAAAATTTGTCTGACATTTACGAATTTTGGTCTATACATTGTCCACATCATGTCAGACATATTTCCCATTGGCTTGTATTAGCTCTGCCCAGGAAGTCAGACATTTTGAAAGTTTTGTGTCGCTTCATATAATTTTAACAAACTCCTTCTACAAAGATAATCAGATTCACTTGAAATGTAATTATTATAAACTCCAGACATATGTGATTATAAATTGCGAAGGAATAGTGGATATCTTAAATGAGGATGTATGTCAAGCAAATCTATTGCCCACCATTACAACAGTAAATCAGATTCAAAGACAATTGGTTTGACAGTCATGAAATTTGGTATGACCATAAATGTCATCATTGTATAAATTTTTAACATTGGTTTGAGTGACTTCACCCAACAGAAAGTTGGCCAATTTTGGAATTCAGGCATTTTTTCCATATTTTTCAGAAACTTTCATATTCCACCTAGATAGTTCAGCAGATTACACTTAAATTTGGTTAGAATAAACTTCAGATATATGTGATTATTAATTGCCAAGGAATAGTAGATATCTCAAATGAGGACATGATGGCTGCAAATTGATTTGCATGAGATGCCATGCCAAACTAGGATGTGGACATTACTTGATGTTTGGTTTGATCAGCTTCAACTTGCACATGGCCACTAATGGGTCACTCCTGATTGCAGCATTGTGACAAATATGAGTCATTATCGCGCCTCCTAGACTGAAACTGCACTTTAAAAAGAGTTTTTATGAGGTCCAGTCATCAGTGTCTGCAACTCACTAATGCTCTTGTGGCTGAATGAACAAATCCCCACAGCCTCACTCCAAATCCAGTAGAAAGCCTCTCCAGAAGAGTGGGTTGTTTTTTAAAGAGCACATAGAGTACAGTACACTTGATTTCTTTACATAGCTTAAATACATTTTACGGAAAATTTTATCATCTAAATGGACAATAGAAATGGGTATAAAATAGCTCTAAGTGTTTGGACATCTCAATTGACCATATTACTGGTAATATTCATAGTTAACTGCTATAGCGTTTACAGGATCTTTTCCTTAATAAAATGCACTTGCATGACCTGGGGAGATAAAACAAACTTCATGAGAACCAATAAGAAATATCCATTAAAGCACAACCTGTCAAATTTCTAACCAATCAAGGAGCATGCAGGTGTGCAAACAATTTGGTGCTCTTTAAAACCAATGAAATTTGAAATAATCTGAACCAAGTGAAAAAGATGCAATGTCACAAAAAAGGGACTCTTCTACAGCAAACATTCTAGCTGTGGAAGCAGCCTTAAACATTTGCGTGTGTGCGTGTATGTTTGTGCATGTGCGTGCATTTCCTAAGACACTGATGGCTGGCTTGGTGAGGTCTCAGGACATCATGAAGCCCCCTTAATATGGAAAGAGGGAGAAGTCTACCTGCTACCTTACAGTGAGGAAGACGTCGGTTACTACAAAGCACCAGGTAGAAGATCCAGTTCATTGTACATTTAATTACAGCCATGACTGACATACAGTTGAGCTCATAAGTTTACATACATGCCTTTAGGATTTTCTAAAGAACAATGGGCAGTTCAACTGCTCAGGACAAGGGAGTCATGAACATCACAAAACATAAAAAAACAATTGTTGATCATCCACGTAACAACACACAGAATTAAGAATCGAGTGTATATAAACATTTGAACTGGTTCATTTGTGTAAATTATGCAAAGCATATGTAAACTTATGACCTCAACTGTATATAGGGAGTCTGGAGAGAATTTTGTGGGCAGGACATTAAAATGTTAAAAATGATACATGAAGTGATTTAGTACATATGAAATATGAAAATGGTGCCAGTTACAGTAAATGTAATTTCATGCAAGTTCAACTGAACTTTCTTTGGGCTAATCCATGATGGCTTTAGTACATGGAATCCCAACATACAACAAAAAATTAATGAGAGTGGAAGGTTTTTACTTTCATGCAGGCACGAGTGAGCAGTCAGATATGGATCTCCTGGGACAAACAAAGTTCAATATTCATTCATTGATCCTTAGCAGTTGCCTGCTCAGGGGTGCAGTGGTTTCAATTAGGCTACTAATTTATATTTTGAACTAATAGAACCAACTAAATCTGTTTAAAAATATTGCATATATGTACAAACAAAAATAATAACTGAGAGATGTTAAAAATATAACAGTCCCATATACATCTCTAATTGAGACCAATTATGAACTCAAATGATGTAGCTGAGGAACTGTCAGATCCAGAATTCACACAGCAAATTTACAGTACTGGCATTTCTTACCTGCTTTTTTTTCCCTTCTGTTTTCTGGTGCATAGTAGTGAGTTTAGTATCTGCTTAGGAAAGAGACACCTCCCAACTTCCATTTTTGGACACTTTGACTTCTAGCTTTAATGCAAACACAGATATAGATATGAATATTTGTACTAAGCAAATACAGATAAAGTTGCATTGCGTTACACCCTTAACATGTAGTAGTTATAAAAATGAAATCCTTCCTGACACTTTCTGCATGTGTTAGTTTTTGTTTGCTTGTCTGTTTGTTTTGCTATAACATTATTACTATTCTAAAAACCAGGATACTGAGCAAGACTCAACAAGCAGGCCCTAGTTTTAGAACCTAAAATCAGTTTTAAATGTGTAGACATTAGCCTAAAGGTCTATTTTCGAGTCCCTGTCCTCAGTATGCAGCAAGTACTAAACAGGATGAGAAACTTGGCTACCCTGAATCAGCGCCTTTAACAGTGTAATTTAGCGTTACTGTGAAACACTTAGCCGAAACATCTCAGGCTGATCACTGTAGGAGCAATCCTGTTACAGCATGTCTTTAAAGCTTCCACTCCAAACTATGATCAAAGCACAGCCTACTCATAGACACTGCTCCAGGCTAAATGCCTTCCAAACGTGAACATCAAAATAAAGCTTTTGGCATCTGCTTTAATGCACAACTTTAAGGACAAATGATAAAGAGAACTCATTCTGCACATGGTCAGTGTGTATTTATGCTGCAGACTCATCCATCTCTCTTTCCCCAAGCTACCAGCCTGTTTCACATCGTTTTGCAACACTTTGTGGCATTGTTCCTTATCATCAAGCCACAGGACTCTCATGTGTTTCTCTGACCGTCGAAAAATAGCTAAGATCAATTGCTCCCACGTCACCATTAACAATAACATTTTCTCTCATCTCTTCCCTCTTATAACTCCCTATGCTCAATTCTCCCCCCTGCATTGGTTTTCTTCAAAGATTAGACTACAGTAGCCCTTTATCTCTTTTTCCTTTTTCAACCAATTTCTAATTTGCTTGCTGCGCTCCCATTGGTAATCCTCCCCATGTGGTGTAAGCAAGCAAGACGGGTGAATTTTCTTTGATATTTGCTAATCTGCATATCACATACAGTATTTTTGAGGTGGGTTTTATTGAGAACTGTTTGTGTATGCAGCACTGGAACTTCATTTCGGGCATTATCTAGTACCATAATATACAAAACATTTACTAGTTTGGAGTAGTGATGGCATAAAATAAAAGGGAGAGTAGTTTTGAATGGAGCAGCATGTTTTGCTAAACCACTTCAGGTTGAATGGTGCCAAGTGAGGCAACAGGCACAGAGACACAAACTCAGCCTCTGCCGGTCAAATCAATTTGTCTATGTGTGTTTTTCCTGCAGGTCAATGTGCCCATGTGCCCCATAGTGAGAAAACAGAGTAGAACATTTTTCACAAGCTGAGACATAAAAAACATGCACACACTACAAATTCACACACATTGAAATCAGTCACAATCTTGCACACCTAGAGAGATGCAGTGGAAGGAGTGTGCTAGGGGCAGGATAGAAGAGAGGGATGAAAAGAGGACCCTAAGGTTAGGAATCTCAATCCGCTTAACATTGTCCATGTTTTTAGATATACCCATAAATCTCAAGCTTGAAATAAGTATTTTTGCCAGCACGGATATTTACTTACAAAACTGCTGTTACTCTTAGAATACATATAAGGAACAATACTGCACTAATATTGCACTAGTTATAGATATGGTGTTGCAACATATAATTTACAAGATGTAAAATATATATTAAGGTGTGTCTGATTTTACAGACACACCTTAATATATATTTTACATCTTGTAAATTATTATTGTTTGGAATATGCTGCAACACCATATCTAGCAATGTATACTGTATATAAACTCAGCAAAAACAAGAAATGTCCACTCACATTCGACTGCTTTTATTTCCAGCAAATTTCTTAACTTGAGTAAATATTTGTATAGTTTGCCAAAAAGTCTGCATACCCCTTGCAGAATCTGCTTAATCTTAAATTGCTGGAAACATTTCTTTGAGATTTTGGTCCATGTTGACATCACAGAATTCGTTCATATTTTTCAGGTGCACTTTCCTGCTTCAAATTAAAACATACCCCAAAGGTGTTTTGGGTTCAGATCTGGTGACTGGAAGGCCACTCATTTAACTCATTGTCATGTTCATAACACCAGTTCGAGATGACTTCTGCCTTATGACATGGTGCATTATGCTGGAAGTAGCCACTAAAAGATAGGTAAATTGTTGCCATGAAGGGATGCACATGGTCAGTATCAATAGTCAAATAGGCTGTGGATTCAATAGAAGTTTGATTGGTATTAATGGGCCCAAAGTGTACCAAGAAAACATAAAGGTAGCCCGAAGGGAAGAACCCAATATTGGTACGTGTTGTGTCCAAACGTGAACCTCAGGAACTTCCTGTGATGGGGCAATATTTCTATCTGGAAATATGTGTCTTTTAGATCTATAGTCACAAACCAGTCCTCAAACTGAATCTGTGAAATGATAAGTTTGAGCGTCAGCATCTTGAACCTGTAAATCCAAAGATTACGGTTCAGATGAGGCAGATCTAAAATTGCCAGCATACTCTCATCTTTTTTGCGGACCAGGAAATAATGGCTGTAAAAACCCTCAGGGAATGGGTTACATGTTCTATGGCCCCTTTGTCCAAGAGGCATCTTATTTCCAGCACTAACGTCGGGCTCTGCTCTGTGCTGACTACTGTGGTGAGCACACCTCTGAACCGGGGGGTCGAGCTCTGAACTGGACCCGGTAACCCTTTTCTATGGTACACAGAACCCATGGAGACACATTGGCAGTGTCTTCCATGCTGCCAGATGCTCTTTTAGTGACGTTACCGCTTTCACTTTCTTTTGGAGGGAAGGCATCAGATTTTCATTGCCCTATGACAGCTCGCTAACCAGAGAACACTGAAATCTTGGGAGCCTTGGCTAGGGGAGGCCCTACAGTAGTACTTGGGGCTAACTGACCCGACAACCTTACGTCCCCTGATATGTCCCTCTGCAGCCCCTCAGCATGCTCCTTCTTGGTCTGCTTGGCCTTTATGATCATTCTCAGATCAGAACTATTAGCAGGCTGTAACTGTCACCGCCTGGTCTCCCTGGCTCTCCGCGAACGGAGGCGGGCTGCCATACTCTGCTTTTGTGCCTCCCTCGCACTAGCGCTGTCCAGGGCTCCACTCATGGATGCCTGGGCAAACTCAACACGACGGGTAAGGAACTGGCTGAATGTTGCTGTATGTCAAGCTCACTCAGTAGGTCTGCTTTGTAGGCCTGCAACACTGCCATTGTACGCAGTCACTGCCACATAGGCATTGCCCACCAACGCCGAGGTGGCCTTACATGGCTTGAATGGCAAAGCCGGCCCCCCAAATTACCTGCTATCGATGTAGAGAGGTAGCTCGCAAGCGCCTCTTCCACCTTCTGCATAGCTAAATAGCTGTGCCGTTCAAGCCCCATGATGGCTGAATAATCCGACGTCATGGGGTTACAAATACGGCTAGTGTATGGTTTACCCCAGAAGTGTGATATTTCATCATGCACTTCTGGAAAAAAGGGGAGCTTTCTGTGGTGTGAGGGAGATTTATTTTCAATGGGGCAAAAGCGCTTGTCCAGCCTGCTATGAGCCACTTCCTCTTCACCCGGGCTAGTCTAGACTTAGTTTTTCAACTGCCTTAGAAATCATTTCAAGTAACTCTTTAAATGCTTGAGAGCTGCTCTCCATTTTTGGTGGATTTTTGGCTCTTTGGAGTAGGGTTTTTTTTTTTTTTTGACTTTCCATAGTGGAAGGAGGAGTTGCAACACAAGCGCCAAACTCCGTCAGAGAGCCAGACCTGGAAGACAGAGCAAGAGATAGAGCAGCGCTCATCCCTGGCTTCTCTTCCAGATCCATACGAGATCACCAGGACGTGAGCTGACTGGCTGTCTCGGCAGCGGCTGGCCCAGATCCGCGAGGCTCTAAAACCCACCTCCCTTCGGCTGAGAAGAGAGGGAGCCAAAACCGGAGCTGCCTAATTGTAAGGTGTTCAGGATGCACACAGTCACCTCTCGAGAGCTGCCCTGCATGCTCCAACCCTAGACACTTCACACAAAAAGTGTGTCTGTCCCCCTTGCTGTGATGAAACGGGAGCAAGGTGTGACATACTTCCTGAATTCTCTCTCACTCATGTTTCTCTCTTTTTGTAAAAATGAATAGAAAATTAAAGAGAATTTTTGTTCTTTTTTTAAAAAGATAGAGAGGAAAGAGTTTTTTTGTGAGTATTACACAAATGACCGACCTGCAGTCTCACTTAAGATAATAAGGGTGATGGCGCAGTTCACAGGTGCTGTTTTTATATCACACAACTTGCTTAATTGCCATGTCACCTGATCACAGCAGGCCTATAAATAGGCATGATGTTTCACAAGCTTCAGATACCGGTCACGCATGAGGGGGCTTCCCCCAGCGTGATGCTCATGCAACATTGAGTTCCCTTTGAAAGGGAACCAATATCTCTAAATAGAGAGAACTTGAAACAGTGGTGAATCTTTCCAGAAGTGGTTGGCCTACCAAAACTCCTCATAGAGTGCACTGACGATCTGGAAAGGCACAAAAGAACAAAAATCAACATCTAAGGTTCTGCATGCATCAATTGCTTCAGAAAACATCAGGGTTAATGATACCACCATTGGATAACAGACTGGGGAAAACAGTATCCATGGGAGGGTTGCAAAAACCACTCTTGTCAATGACCCACAAGATTTTTGTGATAATGTTCTGTGGACTGATGAGTCAAAAGTGGTCAAAAAACTTTTTGGAAGACATGGGTCCCATTATATCTTGCATAAAGCTAACACAGCATTCCACAATAAGAACATCCTACCAACATGGAGGAGATACTGTGAAGGTGTGGGGATGCTTTGCTGCTCCTGGGCAACTTGCTATTATTAATTCTGTTATTATTATTATATTCTTAATTGAGATGCTGTGGCAGGACCTTAAATGGGCAGTTCTAGCCAATTAAAAAAAAAAACTATCCAGGAGATAACACCAAAGCAGCAAGAATATCAGATTCAAAAACATTTCTTACATGAACTGATTGAATTAAAATTAACTTGTTGAAACGTGAAGAGCTGTACTGTAAATAGGAATAATGATATTCAAAAAAAAAAAGAAAAAAGAAAAGAAAGAAACCATATTTACCTAGTATGTCCAAAACATGGCAGTGTATGCAATAATCATCCAGTGATGCATGTGGTTCAAAGAAAGTAAGAGAAAAGACTAGCAATGTAAAAGATATCATTAAGGTCTCGTCGAGACAGTGCAGCTAAATTAAAATGCATTTTCAAAAAAAATCTGAAAGATATTCTTAAACAGTTTAGTGTTAAGCCAAGTTCTAATACTCTAAATAGAATATTAGAATAGTTTAGAGAACTAGAGCATTATTCTTAAATCATTTTATGGATTGGAGAGCTACCAGTATACAGCAAATCAATGTTCTCTTCAAGCCAGTCACCAGTCAGTCAGAGAGAGGTCTGTGAGAGGTTTGAGACAAAGCTGTGTCCAGTGTGTGCTTCAGGCAGTGCAGCAGATGCAGCAGTTAAGTATGAGCAGCTCAAGCCAGAAAGAATGATACCAAAGCAGAAAAGTCGTTGGGACCTTTTGAGAAAAAGCTGATTCAGGCATTGGAGATGGTTGCTTCTGCATGGCACAGAATCCCTAACGCATCATTTTCTGATGATTTTTCACAAGAATCTGTTAGCAGCTCTGAAGCACCTTCCTTCCCCCAAATAAAGCCAAAGTCAAAATCCATTAGTCACAATTTGACCCCTGGGAGTCGGTAGGGCTATATAGCAGGCTATGTGCTTGTTATAGTGGGCTTATTAGGGCATATAACATTATTAGTAGTATTTTTCCAGCAAATTACACAGTTTAGAAGGATTTGTATAATTAAATTCAAATTTTATTGGTTACATACACAACCACACACAGCATAATTATATGCAGTTAAATGCATAATGAATATTCTATAGCTTCATCATTGTTATTCAGTGTCTTCGCATATGTTCAACAGAGCTACACTTGACGCAATTATAATACTTGCCTGGACACTGATGATTAACTGCTAATGAACACATTTAAATGCCATTTACTAGCTATGCATGTAAAGACAGTGCTATTATGGCCAAACTTTGCCATCAAGGCAGCAGCTATAATAATTTAGAACACTTTTTGATTAGGATGATTAATCTGAGTACTGTACTTTCAAAATTGTAATATGACTTTGGATGAATAGATGGGATTGTCAATATCTAGACCAGAGGAACTTAATTTTGTGCTTGTGCACTTCAGGTTAAAAGAGACTAATTTGTTTTTTTTTTTTCGATACCATCTTGTCTTGCCAAATAACACTCTCAAACTGCACTCTCAGCAGAAAAGTAGAGCAAAGGACTCCCTCAGTATCACTGCTACCTGAGCTACTCGGTTGCTGCATTCCTGTGACTGTAAAATGTGTAGGACCATGGATTGGGGCCAGAGAAAATTTGCTTCGGGACCACCATTTAAAAGACCTAGCTATAGGCCATACATTTTAGCTATTACCATTTATCAGATGTTAATTTTTGATTTTTTTTAAAACTGGACAATGTACACCCCCAAGCGGTACTGAGAGAATGACAGCAATGACTTTTAGGTTGCTAGTGTGATTGCAGGGTAAGCTCAAACAAAGTTCAGTAAATGTCATCAGGATTCATCACTTTGGAGATGGTTAATTTGTGTGATGAGGAGAAGGTCAGCACCTGTGTTTCATCATGTTTGATCTGCAGAGAGAACAGAAAGTGCTAGAAGTCAAGGGCCTATTCAGTTCTGTTTCACTCTTATCTTTCAGACAAAGTTTTGTCCCCCAAACCCAACAGCGGTAATTTGTTTCTCCTACTCTACCCATTCCTCGTCACTACCTGTGTGCCATGCAAAACCAAATGAATGTCCTCTATCCTAATGGCCGAGCAATGCAACTGTGCAGGAATAGCCTATTTCTAGATATGACGGTATATTTCAATTTGCATGCTGTGTGAGTTTTACAATTTTACCCAATGAAGAGTACTACTGTTATAGCCATTTAAGCAAAATTATTATGTTTGTTGTATATTTTATATTCAGTTATGTATTCAGTATTGGTACACTATGAAGTGGTTAATATTCAGTTTTTGTATGACATATTTACATTGTGTAAGTATTTAAATAGATTTAAGTTAATTAAGTTACTGTGTAGAGGTGTATCACAGAAATTGCAGTCATCATTTGATAAGATTGCCAGAAATTGCAGTTAATTAAATGTGGGAAATATTTTCCACAATGAAAAAAACAATGTGGCCAATTTTTCACCTAATCACTTTACTTAAATTCACATACACTATTATGGCCAAAGGTTTGTTGATACCAGACCATCACACTCATGTGTGCTCTTTTAAACATTCCATTCCAGATTAAGCTAACCCCTTTGCAGTTATAAAAACCTCCTCTGTTATGGGAAGGCTTTCCACTAGATTTTGGAGCATGACTAAGGGAATTTGCCCATTCAGCGATAAGAGCAATAGTGATGTTGGGTGATGAAGCGCGGGGTGCAGTCACATTAAAATTCATCCCAAAGGTGTTCAGTGGGGTTGAGGTCAGGAATCTGTGAAGGTTACTTTCCCAAATTTTTCCACTTCAACCTTGACAAACCATGTCTTTATGCACCTTGCTTTGTGCAGAGGGACAGTGTCATGCTGGAACATGTCTCAGCCCCTTAGTCCCAGTGAAGAGAAATTGTAATGTTACCACATACAGTGACATCCTATACAGTTGTCTGCTTCCAAGAAATGTTTGAGGGAAGCCCACATACGAGTGTGATGGTCTAGTATCCAAAAACTTTAGTCAATAAAGTGTATGTACAGTACCTCATTTTATAGCCTTTGGGCACTTACTGGAACCTTGGCACTAACTAGTGTTCTTGCTGTTACAGCCTATAGGTAATGCTCCGGATAATGTGTAAGGGGCATCTTTGCTAGATATATAGCAATGTAGTTAGACACATGCAAGAATTAACATGAGCTAGCTAGCTAGCTAACAAATCCAGAAAGCTACTGAAACAATAGTTAGCTAGCCAGCTAATGCCTTGGTTAGTGAACATAAGACCAGAGTAGAAAAAAGAAAGCAGATTAGATTAGATTTAATATTAGTGTCAATTGTAGACACATAGAAAAGTAATTTATAAAGTAACTACTCCAGTAGTTTTTCACCCGACGATTTTTTACTCTAAGCCGGAATTGAATTATTTTCTTTTAGCTTTGCTCAAATTAATTATTACTACAATACCAGTAATTTTACTCGCCACTGTGTTTTGGTCTCTTTCCACAATGTATGCATTTATGGATCTGTTTCTACCTAATTCTTGCTGAAAGTATTTTTGGCATTTTACAGCATTTTTAGCCTTATCATTCATCTCTAATTCTAATTCAGTCTCGAACAGTAGAGGAGAACATTCCATGCCAGACACTTGCTTTTCAGTTAGTACAAAAGGTCTCTGACCTGAACACACTGAGAACTCTGAAGGTCCTCAGCACCCCCCCCCCCCCCCCCCCCCCACCCACCCTCTTTTTCCTCCAGATGAGTCATGAGCCACGGTTCCTCATGTAGAGCAGCAGGGCACAAGAGAGAAAAACACACACACGATATGTGTTTAACAAGACATTGTTTTGTCTGGGATGAGAATGTTTTTCAGTATTTCGTCTCTGGCAAGCCACATTTCACGAACTTCACAAAAGAAACTCTCAGATACATATTATGATCTGCTTTGAAAGTTCTGATAGTCTAGGTAGTCTCCAGCCAGTTTCCAGGACAGGTTGATCTGGAGCAGTCTTTACCAACTGATTTGTCAGCATGGATTGGATTGATCGACTTCATAATGAAAAATGACTGACAATTTTTAAATCACATGTCTACAATTTTTGGGTTAGCTAGAAGACTTGAATGCAGTACTTTGCATGAATAAGTAGACTAATTCTAGTTGGGTGAAGCAATGAAATCAAGGATAGTTCACTATTTAAAAATTGGATTCTGATTCTGTTTATATGTAAAGTGAAAATTTAGCATACATGATATGTAAGGAATAATCAGCCCTGTGTAAATCAGAGTTACTGTTACCACCCTGAAGTGAATTAATTTCCAACAACAATACATCAGGAAGTGTTTTTTTTCTCTTACTTAGTAAGACATTTTAAGACAGTTTTTACTTATTACAGAATGGCACATCATTCTTTTAAACTGTTTATAGTTACATTTAATGTTCTGTGGAACAAAGGTTCTGTTATCACTTGCATTATAGCAGCTATAGACAGTTTCTCTATCGATTGCCGTCTTGCAGTATGTAATCACATTCCATTACATATGGTAGTATTTTTTCGTTCATTATCCTGTACACTTATGAGCCTATAAAATGGATTCCCTCAAATGCCACCTTCCTTTCGTACATATCATTCAGCTGTCATTTACATGGCAGGATACAACAATGAGAAATCTATCTGCTCTCGTTGTGTTGATTAGGACCACCCTGCTGTAAATGTTTCCCATTTTCTAACTAAAGTGAACACTAACAAGAGTCTGAAAATCAAAGACAATAACACAGACAACTGCATTTTTGCTTCTAGTCATTACTTTTAATGCCACCATAAAGGCAGAAAATAGAACTAATGAAAAGCTTCAATCTCATCAAACGGCTAAATAAAGTCTGTTTTGATACTCCATGGATTTGTACAAGAAATGCTAATGAACAAATGAATATTTCATAAAATTTGTTATATCAGTATGTGTTTGTGTGTATGGCCATGTTTTTGTGTCATGTGTCTTGGTGTGGACCTCAAATGTCCCCAGGAGAACAGGAATATCTGACAGTTTCAATTTTGTGGGGACATTTACATGGAAGGTCCTAGCAAGGATAGGAAGACAAATGATTGCATGTGTGTGTGCATGGAAGTCCACTCTGTGGGGGCTTTTTGAAGTCTTTAATGAGGAGAGAGGAGATGAAAGCCAATTACAAGACCACCCTCTTACACATGCATACATGGATGCCTCAGCACACACATGGCTGGGACATCAGAGAACCCTCCCACTCATCTGCAAAGCACGGATTTTACCCTTATTCCTCCTCCATGTCAGTTGTGGGATTTAGACATCCTTGGTTAAAATCTTCATCAAAAAAAATCAACACATCTTTGAGCTTCCATCAGGTCCCTACTTACAGCCACATTGTGCTCATAACATTCACAGAATCATAGAAAATAACAGGTTCTTAAAGGAACTAATGAGTATTTTTGCTTTGTTTTGTCTAACAGCAAAGTTTCTGGGGAAGCAACTGCTAAGTTATGGCCAGTACCTTACCATGTCATTTACGGCTGAATCAAGTGAGCTGTTGTCCAAGACTGTGACTGTGGTTCTCAAAGGATCTGGACTGTCAGTCAGTGCCAACATGTTTTCAAATGATGTTTTTGAGAATGTGGATAGTGATCCTAGCCACACTCCTCATAACATCTTCACGCTCAGGTATGTGTATAAGAATTTATATAATGTATGTGTACATTGGGCTTCATTTATCACGCAAGATACATCGAAAGTTTTCGTTAAGTCTTTCATAAGAGCATTAAGACAAATGTGGTATTCCTAAAAATGCTGCTAGTATATAATTGTTACTGCAGTTTTATACATGGATAACACTGTCAAATACAAATAACTTGTTTTTTTTTTCAATTACACATGCAATCTTAATAAAAAAAAAATAACTTATTTTGTGGCTGAGCTGGTATGTGCCAATTTATAATGTGCCCTACATACATTAGTGCACTGTGTGCCATCATCAGGCTTCACCCTCCTGCTTTTTCAACATAGTATCGCGAAGGGCACATTGGCATTCATCAAAATATGCACACTTGAGTATGATGAAAAACAGTGTTACCGAACCTTTTGTAAATCTAGTTTGGTTTGGCCTTTTATAAACATTTACAAAAGAAATTAAATGTCATTATTAGTTCCTTTATTTAAATATAGCATCTGTGCACTTGTTTTACTCTTCAAGAGGTAAAATGGTGTTGGTCTGATGTTGATCTTTTCTTGATTGATTTCTGAGGGGTAGGGCTTTATTTAAAGGTGACATCAGGTTTAATCTGAAGTGACTTCTTTCCTGTTTATTCAGGCTCTTTGCATCTGACCATGACAGAAACTGTATCTAGCTACCATTTTTGGCGCATTATGTACATTCATCTTCATTCCTTCATTCTCAGCAACCACTTTATCCTGGTCAGAATTACACTGGATTTGGAGCCCATCCGAGGAATATTGGTCATGAGTCAAAAAGAGACCCTAGATGAGACACCAGTCCATCACATGACACAATACACACACACACACACACACACACACACACACACACACACTCACACCTAGGGGACATTTAGAGTGGCCAATCTAATTTTTGGGTGGTGGGTAGAAGCCCAAGAACCCAGAAGAAACCCATGTGGACTCTACATAAAGAGTTGTAAAAGTAGGCTTCTGATTCCAGTGTCAGCAATGGCATGCAGGTAAATGCAAGGACATAAATGCTGCTTCAATACCACTGTGGCATTGCTTACCGTAAAGCCATATATTTCTTGAGTCGTACCTTGGTTACTGCATATTACGTGACATAGCTTTAGTCTTTAATCTAATATTTAGCTTTTTAAACCATTTTGACAGAGGCTTTAAAGTGATGGAGCATGTAATAAAATTCTTAAAAGATCATTAATAATTAAGAACAGAGCCCTGCAGATCCTCCAATCTTATAATAATAATAATAATAATAATAATAATAATAATAATAATAATAATAATAATAATAATAGCTTGGATTTTCTAAGCACTCAGTGCGGTTTACATTGTATGGGGGGGGGGGGGGGTGTTCCTCCTCCAACCACCACCTGGATGATGTGACAGCAGCCACAGTGTGCCAGAACACCCACCACACACCAGCTATTGGTGGAGAGGAGAAGAGGGTTATGTAGCCATTTCAGGGATGGCAATTATTTCGCCAGGACACCGGGGTTATACCCCTACTCTTTACGAGAAGGAATTTTAATGACCACAGAGAGTCAGGACCTTGGTTTAACATCTCATCTCATGTATTAAGCGGTATTTTTTCTAATATATACATAAGCCAGCACTGATTCTTTTTCATATGTTTTAATTAGGCCTAATTTAATTAATTGAAAATTGATAAGAAATGGTATCACATAACCGATCAGCTTGGCAAGATGCCTCAGGCTTTGGACGCTCTGGGAAATTTGTTTCACTGCAGTAGTTTTGGCATAATCTATGACACTCCAACTAATCTCATCAATGCTGATGAGAAAAACAGTTTATTGTTGATACTAGGAACTAAAGAAAATAACAATGGCCCAGATTCATAACTTAGAATTGCCACATAAACACACTTAAGACTTTAGAGATAATTGGCAAAATAGCATAAATTAGGTAGCAGGGAACAAGGAACATGTAAAAGCAATCCACAGCAAGAGTATGAAGGTTAATGAGAACAGGAAACAAACACTAAATAGGTAAAGTGGAAATCAAAAATGGATAAATGCCGTGGCACTACATACCAATGAATTACAAATGACTGACAAGGATAATCTGGTAGGTCTGTTATACTGAGGAGGGCATTGTACTCTATCTTATGATGAAACTTTTCCATCCTGATGGGAGTGATCTCCTCCTGGGTAAACCCCACCCCCATCCACAGGGCATGAATGGTTAAGGAGTATGAAAATGATAGGAATCATCTGCTATGACCTTCAGACTCACCAGATCTGATTCCATAGGAACACTAGTGAGAAATCTTGGACTGCCATGTTAGACAGCACAATCCTCCACTGTCATCAAGACACCAGTTAAGAGAATGTGCAGCCTTTCTGTGCATGTTCTCCCAGTATCTGTGAGTCTCCTTTGGAATTTGAATTTCCTGTATGTAGTTTTTATAAATGTTGAGGTGGGCAAGACATCTTTCGGTGGAATTTTCTCCCGTTTCACTTTTGGGGGGAAGCAGACTTTGAAATGCTATAACTTTACTTAGGGATATATATTTTTGTTCAGAAATGCCTATTGTTTTCAAATCTGTATATACTGAAAATGTCCAAATTTGACCATGTAAAGAGATGCCATAACATGTGTAGAAAGTCTTCTTGTTTTGGCAATATTGTCCAAGTCTAGCATACCTACAGTAGTAGGAACCAGGAAAAAAAAGTCTGCTCTTTCCACGATTTATAATTAGACTTGTTTTAAAGCTGTCTGCTGTTTGGCAGAGAGCAGACTTCCTGAGTGGAATGGATCAATTTATTGAGGATTCATAAATGAAAGTAAGAAGAAAAGTCTGGGGGGTATACTAGTTATCTGCTATTTCTGCCTGTTTATCAGCAGGGTGTGGATTTCATGAATGCACCAGGAAGCAGTCACATTCACACATCTGTGAATGTGAGAATGTATGCGTCATTGACAGTATTGTTCCCTGACACAGGGAATGTGTTGGTGGGACTTTAATGAGGCCATGAAAATGAGCAATCAGAGCGGAGGGCAATTGAGGAGATGAAGTAGGTATAGGAAAAAATTAAGAAAGTGAAAAATGCAGGAACAAAAATTGTGGGTGCCATTGTGGGTGAGTTCACCAAACTCTTTCAGTGCATTCACACTCCACATGTTACTATCTTGTGGCACCTACGTACTGATTAGAGAAAGAAGAAACAAAGTTGAAATGGTTAAGACAAATAATCAGGAAGCAAGGAGTGTCAAAACACAGCATGAATCACAATCTCTGCAGGTGTATAAAATAAACCAACATAGAAGGACAAGCCAAGCCATAACCGACAAAGGCAAAGTCTGGTCAATCTAGCATTGAGATCAAGAGCTGATTCCATAGCTGGCAAGGTCCATTTTTAGAGAAATTTCAGCGTGAAGAATGAAAGTATTAGGACAGATGTCCATGTTCGACAATCAAGTCAGACTAAGCAAGAAACTATTTACAAGGATTATATACACGTCCTCACCTGAGCATGTCATTGGTTTGTTGCCTGATTGTGTTCATCTGTCCCATGTTAGTTCTTGATCAATTTATATTTTCATATTCTTTTTGGTCATTGGCTGTCACATTATTAGACACTTTAGACACTTTAAAGCACAGCCTTGTTGTCCGTGTTATACTATATGTTTCATTGCACATTCTGTTTTTGATTCTTGTTTCTGGTCCTTAATTCTGTATTGGCCAGTATTATGCCTGCCTTGCTTTATGACCATTGCTATGGATTTTGCTCCAATAAATGCACAGCCTCTCTTTCATTCTCATTAACACACACATTGACATGGTGAAAACATGTATACACACCACTTGGTCAGAACATTTAAAAATAACTAGAAAGCAAAGATTCATTTTGCTCTAACAATGTTAAAATCCTCTCAGCATTGGCACCATTAGGCTATCATAGACTCATAAGATTGGGCGGGGCAAAGCAAGTAATAAATTCACTCTCAATGTGCTTACAAAGTGCACACATTGAGAGCTTGATAAACTTATGCATGCTGAGATCCACTTCCTAATTAGCAGCAGAATAGTTATGGTACATTTATTGTGGTGCTCGGAACTTTCACCACTTTTGAATTTTCTATATATCTGCATAAATATGACCTAAAACAATATCAGATTTTTTAAAACACCTAAAACATCATCAGAAGTCCTTAAAGAAGACAAAGATAACCCAATTAAACATATGAGTCAAAAATAAATAAATTCCTCAATTTCCTCAATAAATAAGTGACCATGTGTAATATTTTGTCTTATTTGTTTAACTGGGTTCTCTTTGGTTATTTATAAGTGCTACTCCAGTACATCTGTTTGGATGACCTGACACTTTGCAACAAGTGCACTGAGTATCTATGCATGGACATGTACACAAATTACATGCACATGCCTATATAAAGAACAGATTTTTATAACCTGCTTTTTAATCTATAGGTTAACCGAAACAGAGGTGAATCCATCACTCACTCCATTTGAGTTTCGACGTTTGCTCAACAACCTGACTGCGCTACTCATCAGCAATGTGGGAGGACATAACTGTGAGTGTTACTTTCTATTTAAGTGTATGTTTGCAAGTGTTTCCAAACATAATAAAATAAAGCAATGCCTACATGAGGTATCTTGATGAGTAACTAGTATCATAATAGACAATGTTCAAATAGATAAATTATTAGGATCATTTAAGTCTACTGAAACATAAAACCATATTTTATTCCTAGCCTTAGAGCAAATTCTATGCTGTGTATATGCTATGTAAAGAGCCAAAAATTAGCCTACCTTATTGGCACGTTAAACATTTTCTAGTGAACATTGTCAGTAATCTGAAAATAAGGCTCAAATTAAAACACAGAATTAGAACTCCTAGACAAAGTTTGGAAATATGAACAGATTCTGCAGTAGGACTACACAAGCTGAAACACAGCCAATGTGCTGTTTTGGTCTCGGTCTGCACAATATAGCAGGGATATTGCATTTTGTAGTGTTTTGAGCGAGAAACCACCAGCATGCCGATTGCAACATGCAACAGAAAATACATTCAAAGTGTAAAAATACACTTGAGCATGCGCAGAGCTAGTGTTCAAGGTTTCACTAACTGAAATAGAAACATGCTACAAGCAGCATTGTTTCTAGGTCTAATGTAAAAAATGGCTTTATGGCAGAATCCAAGCCTTTAGGTGAGCAGTTGAGGGTCAAGGGCTTGCTCAGTGGCCCAACAGTAGCTTTTTAACAGTGTTGGGACTTGAACTCACAACCTGACTATTACTAGTTGAGAACTTTAACCTCTGTGTTAAATTTGAGCTAGCATTTTGTGGTCTGCCGGCCAGATCCAGCCTTAATCTTCAGCCTCAGTGGTTGTGCCTCAATCAGCAGTACTTGTTTCATGTAGTGCAGGAGTCCTCAAACTATTTGGAGCCAGGGACCATAACTGATTGATAATACTGGGTTATGACTTCCATTGCTGAAATTACATGTAAAACATAAATAAACGAATGGACTCCCTAGCTTTGTCCCCAGACCCCATTATGAAAATCACAGGCATAATGTTTATGGAGCTCTTTAAGGTTGAATTAATTTTTGAATGTCGCTCTGATTATTACACATAAGTGTAGGACTAAATTTGATTTTGATTTGTACATTTCTAAGAATTTTTGGACCCTAGGCTAATATTTTCCACCCTGGACCTTGTCCCCTCTTTATACTAAATTAAAAACATAGGGAACTCCTTGTCAAGGAATAATATGTACATATACTCATGCACAGAAACAGATACAGTATCTCACAGAAGTGAGTACACCCCTCACATTTTTGTAAATATTTGATTATATCTTTTAAATAAATCTTATATATATATATATATATATATATATATATATATATATATAGAGAGAGAGAGAGAGAGAGAGAGAGAGAGAGAGAGAGAGAGAGAGAGGGAGAGATAGATAGATAGATATTATTTATATTTTATCTTTTTATATTTATGTATAATTTTTTAATCTTTTTATAATTTATATCTTTTCATGTGACAACACTGAAGAAATGACACTTTGCTACAATGTAAAGTAGTGAGTGTACAGCTTGTATAACAGTGTAAATTTGCCGCCCCCTCAAAATAACTCAACACACAGCCATTAATGTCTAAACCGCTGGCAACAAAAGTGAGAACAGCCCTAAGTGAAAATGTCCAAATTGGGCCCAAAGTGTCAATATTTTGTGTTGCCACCATTATTTTCCAGCACTACCTTAACCCTCTTGGGCGTGGACTTCACCAGAGCTTCACAGGTTGCCACTGGATTCCTCTTCCACTGCTCCATGATGACATCACGGAGCTGGTGGATGTTAGAGACCTTGTGCTCCTCCACCTTCCGTTTGAGGATGCCCCACAGTTGCTCAATAGAGTTTAGGTCTAGAGACATGCTTGGCCAGTCCATCACCTTCACCTTCAGCTTTTTTAGCAAGGCAGTGGTCGTCTTGGAGGTGTGTTTGGGGTCATTATCATGCTGGAATACTGCATACTGATCATGCTCTGCTTCAGTATGTCACAGTACATGTTGGCATTCATGGTTCCCTCAATGAACTGTAGCTCCCTAGTGCCGGAAGCACTCGTGCAGCCCCAGGCCATGACACTCCCACCACCATGCTTGACTGTAGGCAAGACACACTTGTCCTTGTACTCCTCACCTGGTTGCCACCACACATGCTTGACACCATCTGAACCAAATAAGTTTATCTTGGTCTCATCAGACCAAAGGACATGGTTCCAGTAATCCATGCCTTAGTCTGATTGTCTTCAGCAAACTGTTTGCGGGCTTTCTTTGCATCATCTTTAGAAGAGGCTTCCTTTGACAGCCATGCAGGCCAATTTGATGTAGTGTGTGGCATATGGTCTGAGCACTGACAGGCTGAACCCCCACCCCTTCAACCTCTGAAGCAATGCTGGCAGCACTCATACGTCTATTTCCCAAAGACATCCTCTGGATACTGAGCACGTGTACTCAACTTCTTTGGTTGACCATGGCGATGCCTGTTCTGAGTGGAACCTACGTTGTTAAACCGCTGTATGGTCTTGGCCACTGTGCTGCAGCTCAGGGTCAGGGTCTTGCCAATCTTCTTATAGCCTAGGCCATCTTTATGTAGAGCAACAATTCTTTTTTTCAGATCCTCAGAGAGTTCTTGCCATGAGGTGCTATTTCGTACTTCCATGACCAGTATGAGTGTGAGAGCGATGACACCAAATTTAACACACCTGCTCCCCATTCACACCTGAGACCTTGTAACACTAACAAGTCACATGACACCGGGGAGGGAAAATGGCTAATTGGGCCCAATTTGGACATTTTCACTTAGGGGTGTACTCACTTTTGTTGCCAACAGTTTAGACATTAATGGCTGTGTGTTGAGTTATTTTGAGGGGACGGCAAATTTACACTGTTACACAAGCTGTACACTCACTACTTTACATTGTAGCAAAGTGTCATATCTTCAGTGTTGTCAAATGAAATGTTATAATCAAATATTTACAAAAATGTGAGGGGTATACTGACTTTTGAGAGATACTGTGTCTTGGCTATGAAAAATATGATGCGTGTCCCAAATGAATCCTTAAACAACACTTACCACCTGAAGGCTTTGGAAAAGAAGTAACATTCAACAAAGAATAAGCTTCTATTTCATTGCCATTGCATTTTCTCTCCCACTGGAAATGGATTATTAGGCCATTATTATTCATTTGTCAAATGTCCCATTACAACCCTGGCTGCTTTCTTCTGCAACACACTCACACACTGACAGCTTGAGGTACTCTGCTTGAACACTGCCAGAGAGATATGTGCTGCTTCTGCACGCGCATGCCTTTCTCTGTAGGTATGTGTAGCAAAGGCTAAGAATGAGCCTCTAGGTTTGGTTATACCATTGTAAAATGGCTCACCATACATAGTGTGTACATCTATGTATGTAGCCATATGTACACATAGGCAGGTATGTTGGTTCCAGCATGGTGTGTGTGTGTGTTATCCCTTTATCATTATTCATAAGAGCTGTGGGTACCTGGGAAAAAGAAAAACCCTTCTCCTCCACCATGTTTCTCTTCTGCTCCCTTCAGCCTATACTGATTAATTAATCTCCACTTTATTTATTTATATGCATATCGAAAATTCACTCTACCAGCATCAGCAGTCTGAACAAGTGAGAGATAAAGAGAATATGATGGTAGAAAAAAAGACAAGAAGGTGAAAGCTGGCTCTTGGGAATTCGTATGAATTTGCAATCGGCAAAGTGTGTTGGTTATTCAATAAAGGGCAGAGATTTGAAGACTGGAAAGTAGGGATAGAGCTAAATTATCGTATACGTTACAGAAACTCATGAACAAACTAAATAATGAATAACAATCCAGAAAATGCGTAGACTGTGGGTGCGTACTGCTTAAGAAGAGATTCAGTATATATAGAAAAATCCCAAACTATTGATGCCTGGATGATGGAATACTAAAGGAAAAATTTAAGTTAAATATGATCATGATATCACTATTATATGTAACTATTAAGTGAAATGAAATGAAAAGTGACATTTTAAATAATTAAATACCTTAGAGTAAACTGTGATCAGTCAGGTATCTGCTGGATAATGTGTCTGTATCTGTTTAAACTAATTACCTACAATGCTGTTCCACTACCTTTGGATATTGCTGCCAGCAGGACGGAGCCCTTGCTTCATCTCTATCTAAAAAGAGTTCTGCAACAGTGCTTTAGTCTTTAGACTGTTCAGCTTTTATACCACCTCACCTGTACACTCTGATCAGCTTCAACTTTCATGCTAGTACCACTGTCAACACCACTGCACTCACCATTTTGTCGATTGCTAACTATTCGAGTCGAGCCTCTGCTGTGACAAACCTTTCCTGGGGCAAAGGTTCATCTTCCAACAGGACAACGACCCTAAGCACACAGCCAAGATAACAAAGGAGTGGCTACAGGACAACTCTGTGAACGTCTTTGAGTGGCCCAGCCAGAGCCCAGACTTGAACCCGATTGAACATCTCTGGAGAGATCTGAAAATGGCTGTCCACTGACACTCCCCATCCAACCTGATGGAGCTTGAGAAGTCCTGCAAAGAAGAATGGGAGAAACTGCCCAAAAATAGGTGTGCCAAGCTTGTAGCATCATACTCAAATAGACTTGAGGCTGTAGTTGGTGCCAAAGGTGCTTCAACAACGTATTGAGCAAAGGCTGTGAATACTTGTGCAGATGTGCAGATCAACTAGCAGATGTTTTCCCTGACATCTTCAACATCTCCCTGAGCAGCACCATCGTTCTAACGTGCTTCAAGGCTACCACCATCGCCCAATGCCGAAGAAGTGTCCAGTGTCCTGCCTCAATAACTACCGTCCCATTGGACTCACATCTATCATCATGAAGTGTTTCGAGAGGCTCACCATGAGGCACATCAAGACCCTGCCGCCCCACTCACTGGACCCACTGCAGTTCACGTATCGCACCAACCGCTCAAAAATTATGCCATCGCCACCACCCTACATCTGGCCCTCACCCACCTGAACAAAAAGGACACCTACATTCGAATGCTATTCATAGACTTCAGTTCAGCATTCAACACAATCATTCCTCAGCACTTGATTGGAAAGCTGAACCTACTGAGCCTGAACACCTCCATCTGCAACTGGATCCTGGACTTCTTGACTGGGAGACCTCAATCATTCTGGATCGGGAACAACATCTCCAGCACCACCACGCTCAGCTCTGGCGCCCCCCAGGGCTGTGTGCTCAGTCCACTGCTGTTCACTCTGCTGACTCACGTCATCAAGTTCGCCAATGACACAACTGTGGTGGGTCTCATCAGTATGAATGATGAGTCAGTATACAGAGAGGAGGTGCAACAGCTAACGGACTGGTACAGAGCCAACAACCTGTCTCTGAATGTGGACAAAACAAAAGAGATGGTTGTTGACTTCAGGAAAGCAGGGAGCAATCAATCTCTACTGAACATCGATGGCTCCTCCATGGAGATCATCAAGAGCATCAAATTCCTTGGTGTTCACCTGACGGAGAACCTCACCTGGTCCCTCAACACCAGCTCCATAGCCAAGAAGGCCCAGCAGCATCTCTACTTTCTGCGAAGGCTGAAGAAAGCCCATCTCCCACCTCCCATCCTCACCACATTCTACAGAGGAACTATTGAGAGCATCTTGAGCAGCTGCATCACTGTCTGGTTCGGAAATTGCACCTCATCGGATTGCAAGACCCTGCAGCGGATAGTGAAGACAGCTGAGAAGATCATCGGGGTCCCCCCCATCACAGACATTTACACCACACGCTGCATCCGCAAAGAAGCAACCAGCATTGTGGATGACCCCAAACACCACTCACATACACTCTTCACCCCCCTGCCGTCTGGAAAAAGGTACCGAAGCATTCGGGCCCTCACAACCAGACTGTGTAACAGCTTCTTCCCCCAAGCCATCAGACTCCTCATTACTCAGAGACTGGACTGATATACGCGCACACACACACACACACACACACACACACACACACACACACACACACACACACACACACACTGAACTGAACACCATGCAACTCCCATTGAAATATTTGCACATTCCTGCATTGACACTGTTGCATTTTTTTTGTTGCTACTGTATTATAAAAATATAGTATCTAATTTGTGTCACTATATACATTTTATATACACTTTACCTGGCTGCTACCACAATAACTGCTATGTTCATATTTGGTATAAGCTAATTTGCTGAATACTCAGTCATAGCATGTTATATTTACATATATACCATTTTTACATTATATTGTTACTCCTCTGTTATATCAGACACTTCCACACTAAAACTGTGTACTGTTCAGCGTTACACTATCACTTATTGTACCTATTGTCCTGTTTTAGTAGTACTGTACTGTCCTGTGTTGTTAGCACACATCTGCACGTGCACTTTATGTAGAATGTTTGTGGATCTTATTAGTTCTGTGTCTCATATTGGTTAGTGTGTTGTTTTATGTACCACCATGGTTCTAGAGGAATGTTGTTTTGTTTCACTGTGTACTGTACCAACTGTATATGGCTGAAATGACAATAAAACCACTTGAACTTGAACTCATTATTATGAAATGTAACATGCTTGTGTAGCTGATGTTATCCTCATAGCTAAAAGAGAGATGTGGGTTTGACTTAGTGGAAGTTCTGCTGGAATTTGATAGTCTGGAATCCACTTTTGATCATTAACATTAATTTCATGCACCGTAAGTGCTTTTATAGACTGTTTATGGATTTGTCAAATTTTTTATACATCCCCTCATGCAGTTTCCTGTAGAACATTATGATTAGAAAACAAATAAACCTGAACCATTGCTGAATCATTTGAAATAAGATGGAATTTGCAAATGTGAAAACTCTGTCAAACTGTCAACAATAAAACGTGGCAAATTTCTGACAAACGTTTTGTGGAAATGCAGATGAATCATACTACTGATTTAACTTTCTAACGTACAATTTGTGTTTGTATTTTTTTTTTCTAGTTAGAGCTAGATAAGAATTGCAAATAATAAAGCAACCAACAGTGGCAAAAGAGGTTATGGGTACTTTTTGATGTAATGGTTTGTATGCACATTGCCTTTACCAAGGGTTTTGAATGTTGTATTTACATATATGGTAGGTTATAGAAGATAATCACTAATCTAATTAATTTACTTCGTAGAAGTCAGTTTCTATCAGTGCTAGCTTGAATTCCGTTATCTTATCTCAATGTCTTGGGCTCTTTCAATTTCCTGTCTTGTATGTGCTTGCCTTTCTTCATGGGAAGGATCGATACAAAAGGGACCAAGTTGGTCCAAAGTCAATTAAATTCAAAATGTCTGTCACTGAACTTGAGACAGCCCGAATATTTAACCTTTACTCTGATGTATGAATGTTTTTGCTTAAAGGAATGGGCTAATATATCTTCCTCTGCACCTCTTCAAATGAGTGTCATTAATCTTTGTAACTTCCATGGTCTAAAAACATGTTAGTTTGAAGGCAGTGGTTTGCAGTTCACTTCCTGAAGTATCCCCGTGCTCTCAATACACCAGCAAAATATAAACTACATCATGGTTATATAGGAGCAGAAAATTGGGCACTAGTGAACCAGTGCTGGGAATTCTTGGTCTAAAAGAACACATCAACATTTGTCTATTTTCCATGGATCTCTTCTTAATTAGGTTTAGAGTTATTTTTCTTGTGTTATATGTGTGTGTGTGTGTGTGTGTGTGTGTGTGTGTGTGTGTGTGTGTGTAGCAAGGTTTGTATATTTGTGCTTTATAAAGTTACATGTTAGCAATTTAACTGAGGCTCTTTACAATAGTGTGTGAGGGTGGCTGACTTGAGTGCGCAGAGCTTTATCAGGGGGTGGAGTTTTTGTATATTTTGTTTTTTTTCTTTAAATATCACCCCACCCTACATCCGATTCACACCACCTTGTGCTCATCTTTAATGATCACACTCACTGATACTGCTCTGCATGCTCCACTGTTTAACAATACTGTTAAACTCTGTAATGTGTTTTATCAGGTTAGCTCCTCTAGAGATTTTCACAGACCTTTTTTTTTGTTGTTAAACAAGTTCAAGTGCAAAATGAGAACAGTATCAGACTGATACAGGATACCAGTAGTCTTGACATACTGTACAAATAATAAATAACCTTGACTTGACCCTTTCATCCTCTTCTCCACACACAGATACCTCCCAGCTGTCTGGGGTGACACTGACTTCTGCGACACTGAGTGAGTCCTATTCAGACATCCCCCTTGCACCACCTGCCCTCTGGGTTGAGGTGTGTGCGTGCCTACCAGGATTCATGGGACAATTTTGTGAGCTGTGTGCACCAGGTTTTACCCGAGACAGTCCTAATGGCGGGCCATATTCACCCTGTGTGCCATGTAAATGTAACCTGCATGGGACGTGCCATCCAGAAACAGGTCTGTGAGATAACATGGGTAAAAAGAATTCAACTCCTTTTCATAATACTTTTATGATTTTATTTCATATGGCTACTTTCAAGTCAAAATGACCTGAATATAATCTCTATGTGACCCTAAAGTGCTTATCTTTGCTTGTTAATTAGAGAGCATGTGACAAGTGCAGCTTTGTTCCAATTTCAGTAAAACTTTAAAATGGGTCAGTTTGTCCAAAACAGGACATGAGTGTCTCCCAAATTGTTATTGCAGTTGTGGGTAAGCATGTCCACTCCATCAGGTAAAAACATCAATCATATATTCTCTATTTCTTTCTCCACACCTCCATACCAGTCTAATTTCCTTCTCATTTTGCCCGTTTCATCTTGCCTTATTGTTTCACCTGTACCCCCCCTTATCTCCCGCTCCCTCCCTGCCCTAGTTAACAGACTGCATAGTGAGCTGATTGCCTGCAAAGGAAAGGCGAAGTTCATTGCCATCTCCATCTTTCTCATTAGATCTGTGAACCAACCCCTGGCTAATTAATGCTAATATAGGCTAGACTCGTATATGTGCGAGTGTGTGACACAGTAAGAGAGACAAGAGAGAGTGAAAAAAAAATAGCAGGCGTAATGTGTTAAGCTGTTTTTGTTTCTGCTTTCAGGTGCTAATTAGGCTACATTCAGTACGAAAAAGCTTGCTGAAGTCTTTCGTTGTGCTGGCAGTGTGTTTTTGATATTTTATTTTATTTATACCTGGGCAACAAGAAAAATCAGTTACATGTTCCAATATCTCTGATCACTTGAAAAATGGGTGGGTTTAAACAAAATGTGCCATGTTCGAAGCTGTTTAACACACTGTATATATGAGGCTGAAAGGCACATTTCACATGTTGCAACATGTGTGATTCTCTCCCTCAAATATACGCAGAAGCAAAGGGAAATGAGAAGTGTGGGTGATTAAATATTTCATTTAATCTTTTTTTGCAATTAGTGGAGGACAGTTTTGACGGTGAGCTTGTTCACCCACTGAAACCAGGTGTTTTTCAGAGCAGAGATTGGGTTACTTTTAAACCGTTCATGTGCGTGTTTTTTTATTATTATAATTCTAATAGAAATTCTTCATTATTCTAATAACATGGATATTAATACACTACCCGAGGACCTTGGTGAAATAACTACTTATGCAAATTACAGTTGTGCATCAAAGTCTTAAAAGTAGACAAAAAGAACCCAATTAAACAAATGAGACAAAAATATTATACTTGCTCACTTGGTCAAGCCACTGCCCACCAAAAAGAACAATGCTGTCCGTCTGCATTTTGCTATGGTCATGTGCACATGCCAGAATATATTGGAAAAATGTTTTGTGGCCAGATGAGACCAAAATAGAACTTTATGCATTATGTTTGGAGAAAGGAAAACACTGCATTCTAGCATAAGAACTTTATCCCATCTGTGAAATATGGTGGTGATACCATGGTTTGGGCCTGTTTTGCTGCATCTGGGCCAGGACGACTTGCCATTATTGATGAAGCAATGAATTCTGAACTATACTACTGAATTCAAAAGGAAAATATCAGGACATCTGTCTGTGAACTGAATCTCAAGAGAAAGTGAGTCATGCAGCAACACAACGACTCTAAGCAAACAAGTACCGAAGAGTACCACAGAATGGTTATAGAAGAATAAAGCAAATGTTTTGGAATGTCCAAATCAAATTCCTGACCTTAATTCAACAGAAATGTTGGGAAAGGACCTGAAGCAAGCATTTCATGTAAGGAAACCCAACAAAATCCCAGAGTAGAAGCTGTTCTGTACTGAGGAATGGGCTAAAATTCCTCCAAACCAATGTGCAGGATTTATCAACAGTTACTGGAAACGTTTATTTCAGTTATTGCTGTACAAGGGGGTTACACCGGATACTGAAAGCAAAGGTTCACATATTTTTGCCACTCACAGATATGTAATATTGGATCTTCAATAAATAAATAAAGTATAATATTTATCATATTTATAAGTATAATACTAATTTGTTTAATTGGGTTCTCTTTGTCTACTTTTAGGACTTGTCTGAAAATCTGATTGTTTTAGGTCATATTTATGCAGAAATATAGAAAATTCTAAAGGGTTCACAAACTTTGAGATACCACTGTACATATTTATATTCTGCTTGTTCATTGGCTTACCTTTTTACCCTAACCACAGAAATTAGGGTTTTTTTTTTCCTGCACAATGACCAATTGTGATGAAAGGTGCATCTATCTAGCATTTTTGGTGCATTTTTGTACATTTGTCTTTGTTCGTTCATCTTCAGTAACCACTTAATACTAGTCACAGATGCAGTGGATCCTGAGTCTATCCTGGGAACACTGGGTGTAAAGGAGAAATACCGAGTGTGTACTGGCATAAATCCTGGAGTACACCAGTACATCACATGGCACCATGAGCACACAGACACACACTCATTCACAGCTATGGGCAATTTAGAATAGCCAATCCACCTTTGGGAGGTGGGAGGAAACATCCCTGCGACCCTGGAGCTGTGAAGTGGCAACGGTAACCACTGCACCAGCATGTCGCCCTGTTTTCCTGACATTAAGCAAACCTTTAAATGTCCTGCCCCATTTCCCTGTCTTGTTGATCTGCAGTATTTGTCACCCACATCAATCTAAATCAATACAAACAGGCTACTTCACCCAACTAAATACAATTGATGAAGTTACTGAATACATAACAAATATAGCTGGTGTATTGTAGTGAAGGTGAATTGATTAGTCAAAAGATCCAGAGAATGTAGGCATTAGGGATATACACAGGACAATACTCAGTGCATTATCTACAAACAAAGATAATTAATTAACCGCACTTGCTAAATTTATCCAATTAAAGAGGAATTAGTCTGTAGTCTATAATGCCTATGTGCTAGAGTGAACAGCATAAAGAGCATAAGACATAAAATACGTCAGCCAAGGGTTATTTCTATAACTAAAATATTAATGTGGAATTTATAGAGCATTGCACTGCAATCTGATTATGAAAATGTCATTGCACTGGATTTGACAGAATATTGAATCTGACCTAACCATAGCTCTTGAAAATGTATTCATCCAAAATCAGTCCCTTTTTATAGGTTACTGCTTGTGCCAATCGTCAGAAGAATATATGAACTATATCTGACTATCTGACACATTCCAGTGCTGTGATAGTATGTTTTTTTTTTGTGTGTATTTGAATTATGATGGTGAAAATACTGCCTTAACTTTCCAAGGTCGTAATTCTCCAAAGTCTGTTAATTTTTTAAAACAGGTCCTTTGGGCTACTGAGTGGCACAGTCTAATTTGTCTCGCCACAGTTTCATAATGAATCGAAAATATTTTTACACTTCTCATAATAACATTAAAGATCTCTGTTTTGCGCCATTGCTTCGGTAAAGCACCCTCTCCCTGGTTAGTCAGACTGCTCCCCTCCTGGCTAACAAATTTTTCCAGAAATTAGTTCTGATTGGCTGCCTGCCACTGTGATGAACCATCAGCGAAGACACAGACACACTTCATGTGAGTCATTTATCATTATTTATTATTTGTTGATGGTTTTTGATTGATTCTTTTGCAACACACTATATTATGTTATAGTTTAAGTGCAGCTTATCTGATTAAAAGTAAAGTTGTGAGTGAGGTGTAGGACACCTTGTACATGGGACAGAAAGCATAATGATGAAACACAATTGACAAATCTTATTTACAAGATAACAATATGAGTTATAAGTAAATCCTTCACTAAAATTAGTATTTCATCCACTTGAAGCAACGTTGAAGTCAGTGGCTTCAAGTCACAACAGTAAAGTCACAACCTGCTGTTACTGAGCCAATGGTTTATTATCTGGGGGCTCACAATTAATTATGAAGAGTCTTACTGCATGAATGATTATCGAAATGATTATATGATCTGGATAGATCGCGATCTATTAACTTCTCAAGAATGCAAAGGCTAACTAGTAAACTGGTAGAACACTTGAACCTGTCTTGTGACAACTGGTAAAGATGCCCTGTATTTACATATATTACATAATGTAGTATGTTGCAAGGGCATCAACTGAAAACTATTAACAAATTAAAAAAGAAATACATGACTTACATGAATAGTGTCGGTTGAGACAGTCAATTACACTCTGATGTTTGGTACAGATTTGTCACCATAACCATGCCCCCGGACCCCCCTAGAGGGTCAGAGGTCCAACCACCACAGTCTCACAAAATCCTGTGGGAAACACTGCACCCATTTGTTGGGAGATTGCATGGTCTAATCTAGACTATGCCTCAGACTATCCATGGGCAAGAGTCTAGGGAGACAAAAGTGGCTATGTTGGAGGGATGGCATACTGTCGTTTCCCTGTCAATCATAGGACACCAGCCAATCATGAGCTCATGTATGTGGAAGAGGACAGATAGAGCTTTCCTCCAATTGTGTTACGCTGCCCTGTGATGCAGCATGAGCAGCGGGTAGGTGGTTTCACGTGTCTCAAAAAAAGCACGTGTTAGCTCTCATATGAGAGTTGGCTGGTAAGTGGGAATTTTCCCTCTTTCTATCTTTTTCCCCATCACGTTCTCTGACAATTGCCAGGAACTCGGACTCTTTTGATGTGCTGCAAATTAAAACTTCATAGTTCTCCTTATGAGCGTAAAAGCAGTTAGTCCAGTACGAGGATTTTACACTGCAAATTAATGTCAGACACGAGCTGATATGCTTTAAGAGAGAGAGAGAGATAAGTGCAAGGAGGGAGCCAGGGAGGCATTTAATAAAGCACTTTGAGCAGAAAGGAGGAGAGGGACGATGAAAAGGTCAGGGCAGGTGTAAAAGTAAGTTGAAATAGAATCAAAAGCAGAAAGACAGCAAGTGAGGGAGCAAAGGAAAACCTCAGCCAAGAAATTTTTCCATCCCAGGAGAAAAGGAGGAGTTCAGTGTGTTTATTTATTCATGAGAACTTCAAAGTACAAGTGAATGCCAGTTGCAACAGGCACCGTTCAGGGCCATTTAGCTGCTTAAATCCTTTTCAGGTCAGTAAATAGAATTAGGCTTGTGATGAATCCCTGCTGAAAATGGCCTCACTCTGCATTAGCATATACACATGTCATTCTTCATTTTCTTCATATGCCAAAATGGAAACTTTTTCAAACACTTTCAAACCCAATTAGGATTTTTAAGGCTTTTTTTTTTTTTTTTTTAGACTATTCAATCCAGTTTTCCCCTTCAGAAGAGTTTGAGGTGTACTAGGACAGCTGAAAGGATACATCTCTTTGACTTTTATATGTGTCAAAGGAGCTGTGAATTTTGCTGAACTTGCAAATTAGGCCTAATTGACTATTAATTGGCTAATACAGTAGCTAAGAAATTCATTCAGCTGAGGCTAATTGAAAATAACAGAGGGGTGGTGTTTCTGCCTGAGCACAGCACTATCTTGGTTTCATAATTGTGATTTATTAAAAGTTTTCGAGATTGTGTCACTGCCAGTGACACAACAGATTGAAAAATTTTAATGTTTGTTGTGGGGAAACAAAAACAGGATGCTGCTCATCCAGAAACGGAGGGCTAATGAAGTCAAGCATATGTCCTTCAGATGCATGTACATTTTGCACATGCATGCAAGTGATTGTGCCTCTCTTTGTGTGTATTTTTCTAACCGAAGTGTTAATTTAAGGCTTGCCATCCGTTAAATTAGAGTATGCAGGAAGGAGTGTGAGGGGTGATTGGGGTGAAGAATGATGCAAGAAAGGAGTTGTTGATATAGAAGGCAAAGAGAAAAACGGAGACTGTTTCTTATGTGAATGCCTTCATTAACAGCAGTGTACAAACATGCATTTATCTTTTAAACAAATAGGTTGCATCATGCTCTTTCCCTCATGCTCTCTAGTCTCCTCTTTCCCCCTCTTCTCCAAGTGCACAAAATAATTCGATTAGACTCAGTGAACATGAATTAAGCAATGAATTATAAAAAGTTGTACCATATACATAGACGCTATATATCCAAACAGCCATCTGTCTTTTTTTAGGTTATAAATCTTTCATGCAATGTTCCATGTAAATAATCCTATCACTTTTTTCATCACTGGATGTAATTCCACCAGAAGCTATAGTGTTTTACCCTCATGACCACCAAATATTGATGTCCTATAATAACCTGGAGGCCAGCCTTGGTATAAAATAGATTTTTTTCTCTCCTTAGTAACATCCATATTGTGGATTCATATTGCTAGTGCTTACAACCGTACATATTTATGTTCACTATTTATTGAAACACTTTCCTTTCTGAAGGACATTTTGAAGGGCAGCATTTGCAAGTAATGCAAGATTTAAATGTATGGAATGGAGAAGAAGGAAATGAAACAAGAAAATGAAGGCCTTCACACCTCAGTCATAGAATGTCTGCATTTTTATTTCTAAGGTTAGATCTAAGGGCAAAGCACACAGATTCAGAACTATCTGTAATTTGGTGTGCAGTACAATTGTTCATTCCTGAATTTTCTAACTTCCTGCTTTAAAATAGACATTACCCATTCGGGAAAAAAATGAGACCATAACCTATTGCAAATTGCATGGGATTTCTCATTTCTCATAGACATGACATGCAGAATTTAAAAAAATAAATAAATAAAAAAATAAAATAAAATAAAAAAAACTTAAAATCAACAAACATTTAAATAATAATGAAATTTACAACAAAATGAAAAATAAAATATGAAATATTTTACACTACTGTTCAATAACTCATAAATAACTATACATGGACTAAACAGGAATGAATGACTAGTGATTTATTAACTACCACTACTGGGTAATTACCCAGAAGCTGGTGGATGCCAGACTGAGTAAAAACTGAAGTTTTGATCAAATCAGGTGATAGGATGAAAGAATAATTGTGGTAATACAGAGTTAATAGGAAGCAGGTGCGCATATAAATGCAGCAACCCAATGAGGGACAAAGGCAGAGACAGGACCAGGAAGCAAATAAAAATAAATGTAATGAATCCAAATGGAAATGAGATCAGCAATGGGACATGCTGGATTGGTTGCTGGGGGGGGGGGGGGGGGGGGGGGGGTTTCATGAGTGTTTGGTAGTTCATTATGAGCTAAGCAATAACTATAGTACCAAGTCTTATATACTGTATCTCCTGGAGAACTACCAGTTTACTGGCAATTAAATATATGCTCAGAGGAGGCAGAGGTCAACACACCCCATATCCACTAGTACCCCTTCTAATTTTTTTTTTGAGCTTTTATATGAATCAGAATGATTTATAGACTTTTTATAGTTACGTAAGGTAATAATCAAGATGATCAATCAGAAGAACTTTGTTGATTTGTGGTGACCCCTCTATTCAAAGGGATAAATGGCAGTAAATACCCCCCAGAGCATAACAGAGCCACTGTCATCCAGGTGTATGCCTGTGTATTTGGGGAGAAAACAAGAATGAAGTCCTTCATTCAAACTCCCCTTTTTGGAGAACAATATACAGCCTTCACCTGCCCATTTTCTATAAAAAAAAAAAAAAAAAAAAAAAAAAAAAAAAAAACCCTAGTGATTTTTTCCTTTTCTCCCTTTTCTAAAAGAGCTACAAACAATAAGGAGCCATTCTGAGGTGCTGACATTTAGTCATGCAAAATATGGTGAATAATTCAGCAGGGTGAGACATTCAAATGTCAGGAAGGGGCCAAGTGGAAGAGGGGAATAACTAAAAAAAAACAGAAAATGAAGTCAGGAACTAAATAAGGATGGACACCCACTGAGCTCTAGATGCTGATATGGTAATCTCAGGCCCCCTTTGGACGAAACATCCTGTTTCATGCAGTGTTAATGAATATTTGGAGTTCTAGTTTGGCTACAAAATATTCAATATTCTTTGGGGTGCACAGTGATGCCTTGATATAAATTCAATAGAACTGCATAGATAAAATGCTATTTGACATTTGGTTTCTGAATGTTCAGAAAAAAGGACCTAAAGTTACAGAGAGTATGAAAGGGCAAGAACTTTCCATAAAATAATTCTATTGCGATAAACACTACACAGTGGTTGTGTATTTTATATATATATATATATATATATATATATATATATATATATATATATATATATATATATACACACACATATACATATGCATATATATATACATACATATATATAATCGTTATGGAAAAAGTGTTAATTGTAAAATTGTTAGTGACTGTGACTAGTGGTGAGGAATAATTTGTAAGGTGAGTCTTGCTTTATCGAAGCCAGTTCAGTGGAATTGGAATGAAATCTTTAAATGTAATTTTCTTCTTTTTCACTTTTGGATTTAACCAGACATTCAGATGTTAGAACATATTTCAGTTCACCAAACCCTGTAGTTTTCAGAACTACGTATGCATAACAGACAATGCATATAAACTATGTATATGCATATAGATTACGTGTATGCACCGTATGCATATAGACTATGTATATACTGTATATGTTTGACCATGTGAAGGGTGTTTGCAGACTGCCCCACGTTTTCTTCATTCTTGTTACAACAACGGAAGGAAAGAAAGCAAATAATGGAAACAGGAACCCATAGTGCACAGATGTTGTGTGTGTGTGTGTGTGTGTGTGTGTGTGTGTGTGTAGCATCTGCCCCATAAGGGGACAGCACATATGGCTTGTATTACTAGTGACTAAGTCCAAAATAAATAAATAAATCACATGGCAGCCAGCTTCATTCTTACATTCAATGAAACACAGCTCTCTCCCTCTGTGTACTTTCTGTAAATGGTACACTGGCTATTCTTTCTACCTTTCTTTGTCCATTTGTATTTTGTACTCTATTTATCTCCATTCCTCTCCTCTTTATTGATGACTCACATGCAGTATCTCCTAATTCATCTTCTTTAAAAAAGGAGGGGGAAAAAAAGCAAAAGTACATTTTCTCTCTCCATCTGCCTCTCTTGTACTCACTCACTCACTCTCTCTCTCTCTTCTCTTACTCAGTCTCTTTCAGTACAGGAGAGCAACAGTACTTCCAGGAATATTTAACTAAGCAGTTTAAATATTTAGTTAATATGTGATGCACATAATTAAACCTATTACTTTGTGCTGACATGCCTTGTCTTAGTATTCACAGACGTCCTAATCCAGAGAGATTTACAGAAGTGCTTTATAATTGCCATCAAAAACTAATTAGTACAAATAAGTCAGGGTCTAAGAATCTTATCAAGCTAAAACCTTGTTAGAGAGGGTTTAGTTTAAAAAAAAAAAAAAAAGAAGAAGTGCTCTTTTAAGGGCTTGTTGAAGAAGTAGATCTTTAGTCTTTGTTTGAAGACAGTCAGTGACTCAGCTGTTCAAAAGTTCATTTCACCACCCAGGTACCAGGACAGATAGGATTCTAGATGCATGTCTTCCTGGTACCTTAAGGAATGGGTCAAGGGAATGTGGTGCACAGCAGGGTTTGATGAGTGCCTTCTGGTAAGTGGGGGTTGTTCCATTTTTGTCTTTGTAGGTAAGTATATGTGTATAGGATGCCAGTTGTTTGATACAGAACATGTCATATGTTTGTATTCTGGATCTGGAAGACTTGCTGCAGAGAGTTGAGGTATTCCAGTACTGAAATGATTGAACAGGCAACTGTGACCACTATGGAGAGAAATGGCCAGATCTTCCTGATTCTGTAATGAGAAACCTTATCTAGGTTAGCAGTGTAAGGAGAAAAAGATAGCTGGTTGTCCGGAACTACTGTAAGGTTGCGTGTGTTGCCGGGTGGTGAATTGTAAAAAAGTGGTAAAAACTGTTGAATAGAGCTATAAAACACTCTCCTTTGGTTTTTTACCCTGATTTTCTCGCCAGTTTAGTCTTGGCCTATTCCCAACCACTTAGGTCTCCCACTTAGGTCACATTAGGTCTCCCATATCATATGACAGCACCAGGAGGGAGAAGGCCAACTCGTGCTTCCTCCAAATCATGTAAAGTCAGCCAACCTCATCTTTTCAAACTCTTGCTTATGCTGCGTCAGGGGCGTTGTAACACATTCCGACGATTCTCCCCCTTCTCCTCTGAAAGAGTCTAAACAGCAAAAATTAGGATAATGATTTATATCAAATAAGAGATTGACATATTTCCTAAAATCAGCTTAAACTGATTGCAGACACTGTATGTAAAGGTTAATTTGCATTACTATACTATGTAAAAAGTAAGATGCCAGTTAAGGTAATGTTCAGTGTCAGTAAATAACAGTAACCTTTAAATTAATACACCATTATCTGCAGTCTGTTGAGAATGAATCAATGATTTTAATTGATTTTATCCGGCATGCTGCTGCTTGTTCCAGCTTTGAAGAAGAGTTTTTTTTGTCTGTACACTTTGTGCTGACTTTTGGGGCTTCCTTTGTTTTATTAATGTACTGCTCTGTGTGTTGTTTGGTTTTGTTCAGTTTGCACACACTCATATGTGAAAACAACTTCCCAAAAGCCCGAAAATACCTCTTAAATCTAATTTAGCAGAACAAATAAACTGAAATAGTGGGAGCTGCAGGAAAACGGGAAGTGAGCTGTGTCCCCGAGCTCAGATCTCTATTTAAAGACCACAATCTTCCTGTGGAACAGCTATTTTTCATTAAAGGCAGTCTCTCACACACACTCTGACTTTCTTGTACTCAGACTGAGATCTGTCAGGTATGGTCAAGAGGCTTCGAACGTTCTAGAGATGCTGTGTGCGTGTTTTCATTTCTTCAGTGTTGTCACATTAAAAGATATAATCAAATATTTACAAAAATGTGAGGGGTGTACTCACTTTTGTGAGATACTGTATGTGCATGCATATATATATATATATATATATATATATATATATATATATATATATATATATATATATATATATATATGACCATATTTATGACCATTCTCAAATCAGGACTAGTAGCAGACCGTGACTGTGGCCACCCGGTTCCCCTGGCTGTCTGCGGGGGTTGGTGGGCTGCCATACTCGCCTTCTGGGTCTCCCTCACACTAGTGCTGGCCCGGGCTCCACTCGTGGATGCCGGGTGAGCTCAAGACAACAGGGAAGGAACTGGCTTTTTTTTAATGCCGCCATATATCGAGCTCACTCAGCAGGTCTGCTTGGTAGGCATGCAACACTATCATTGTCTGCAGTGAACCACAAGCAAGACTACTACTGCATAGGCTTGCCCACCAATGCCACAGTGGCCTTAGACGGTGGTTTGGATGGCAAAGCTGGCCCCACCTAATTACCTGCCATTGATGGAGAGAGGTAACTCGCAAACGCTTCCTCAACCTTCAGCATAGCTAAATAGCCATGTTGTTCATTCCCCACAATGGCCGAATAATCCAACATTGAGGGGTTACAAATATGGCTTATGCATGGTTTTCCCCCAGAAGCCTGATATTTTGTCATGCACTTCTGGAAGAAAGGGGAGTTTCTGCAGTGTGAGGGATTTACTTTCACTTGGGAGAAAAAGGCTCATCCAGCCTTAGTAATCACTTCAAGCAGCTCTTTATATGCTGCTCTCAGTTTTTAGCACATCCTTCTGGGTCTTCGGAGTCAGAGAGGAATTATTACTGTGTGTGTGTTTTTTTTCCAATTTTTTTTTTCTCCCCTTTTTGGCTTTCCATACCGGAAGATCGAGTCGCGACGCGAGCGCCAAAATCCAGCGGAGAACCGAAGCCGGAAGAAGCGAGAGATCTTCCGGATCCATAAGTGATCCCCCGAACCTGAGACAGCTAGCTGCCTCGGCAGCGGCCAGCCCAGATCCGCAAGGCTCCGAAACCCAACTCGCTTCGGCTTCCGATAAGAGCGCGAGTCGCGAGCCGAGCTGCTTAATGTAGGCATTACCATGCGCAGCCTCCCGAGGCTGCCATCGTATACCACACTCCTAAACACTTCACCTAGAAAGTGTGCGTTATTCCCCGTGATGAAACGGGAGCAAGCCGTAACACACTTCCTGAATTCTTCCTCGCTCATTACTTCCCTCTCTTTTCTTTTCTTCTAAAAAAAAAAGGGGATAGGAATGTTTAGAGATTTTGAGAAAATATCTAGTAGAAATTAAGCGTTTTTTGTCACACAAACAACTGACATGCAGTCTCGCTGAAGATAATAAGGCTAGAGGCGTGGTTCACAGGTGCTATATATATATATATATATATATATATATATATATATATATATATATATATCATATCATGCGACGCACTTAATTGTCACGTCACCTGATCATGGCAGGCCTATAAGTAGAGGCATGATTTTACACAAGCGTAAAAATACTGTTATGCTAAATGCAACGTCAAAGTTTCCTTATAAAGGGAACGTTCATTCATTAATAAGTTAAAAATTATGATCATTTGGCTGTGGTATAAGAGAACACACTTCAGGTATGTTGCTATTTGAAAATAAATCAACTTCGAGGTGGTAACAGTTACTCCTATAGTACAAGCCTCAGTAGGATTTTTTTTTTCTCTTTTACTGTAATTTCAGGGTCTGGTTGATTTCTGGATAACAAAGGCAGAAGCAGAGTTAATAACAGTCTTAAGGCCATTTGCTATGCGTCATTATACTCTAAATAATATTAACAAATAACTAACGATCACAGCCACATCCAAAGAATAAAATGATAGTCACCTTTGGCATTCTTATTGCTACAACCTAATATTTCATCAAGCTATTTTTTAAAATTCTTTTTTTTGTTGGGTTGCTTGTTTGTTTGCTTTTTTTAAGCCATATATTTAATAAGGGATTCACGGCTACCTCAGCATTGTCTTCTTCTTATTTATTTACTTTTAGGATTTGGTATATATGCCTACATGAAGTTTTAATGGTATATCTATGTATTTTCTGTTCACTAACACATTAATGTGAAACTGGGACAAACATGAGTGCGCCTGCTCATTCATGCAATAATCCAATGAGCCAATCAGATGGCAGCAGTAACACAATGCATAAAATCTTGCAGATACAGGTCAAGATCTTCAATTAATGTTCATATCAAACATCAGAATGTGGGAAATGTGATCACCGTGACTTTGACCGCATCATGGTTGTTGCTGCCAGATGGACTAGTTTGAGTTTCAGAAATTGCTGATCTCCTGGGATTTTCATGCACAGCAGTTCTGTCGGCAGAAACACATTGAGAGGTCAGATAAGAATGACCAGACTGCTTCAAGCTGACAGGAAGGCTTTGGCAACTCAAATAATCACCCTTTGCAACCATGGACGCCGCAGAATGCACAAAACGTCAAACCTTGAGGCATATGGGCTACAACAGCAGACAACCACATGGGGTTCCACTCCTATCAGCCAAGAACAGGAATCTGAGACTACAGTGGGCACAGACTCAATTAATTTGGGCAGCTGAAGATTGAAAAAATACCAAACAATGTTTTTCCAACAGCTGGATAATTACACATGATTGAGTAGTTGTATGGATGTTTCTAATAATGTGGATAAGTGTACATACCTTGAATATCCTTTACTTTCAAGATATTTTATTTGTGTGGCGCATTACAGAAAATGGGTAGTAGATTTAGATCCCCAATGAGCAAACCAGAGGCAACAGAGGCAAAAAAAAAAATCTCCCTGAGATGACATGAACATGAAACCTTGCGAGAAAGCTGAATCTTCTGGGTGACACCAGATGGTCGAATTATAATTCATTACTCTACTACAACTGAAGTCATACAGTACTAAGTGTGTTGAAGGGATGTTTGACATGATCATGTTTTGAATAAGTGTCCTGGGATGAGATTTCTGCTGATGTTTCCATCTTTATGGACCTTTATACACAGGAAATCGATAATCGGACTCATTCAGGATTTATATACTGTCTATGTTGACTGATCAAATACGGATTCCTGAATCATTTTCTGTCTCTCTCCCTTCTTTTTTAAAAATTTGTTCATTTGGAAAATGCCTTTCCCCCCAAAGTGACTCAAGTTAGGTTGAATGCAATCCAATCATATAGCTGAACTGTTGGGGGTTAAGGGTCTCGCTCAAAGGCCAAATAGCAGCTCTATAACAGTCCTGGGATTTAAACTCATAACCACTGAACTACCATCAAAGCGTCTTGTCTCTCTTTAGTTGCTTAACAAAGTCACTAGAGACTTCATTCATTCATGCATCCGCAGTTAAGAACTTTACGCAATGCTTTCAGAGCATTGGATTTGTGACTTAAAATCAATTTTAGTGCCCTGTCCATAAGGAGCGAGGCAAACAAGTTTATTAAATGAATGATGTTTGAGATTTCTTTTCCTTAAAGCACTTTTTGATATTGGAATCAGGCATGGGACACAGTTGGCCCCAGGGGTTTGTGTGATGTCTTTTTTATCTGTATGTTTTTTTCTCTTGCATTTTTTAGATTCGTCTTTTCTTCAAAATGTGTCTCTAAAGCAGTTACAGTCAGGCTAGATTTAGATTCTGAATTGGCCACACATGGGCTTGCTTCTCTCCTTCTCTCTCTCTCTCACGCTCATTCGTTCTCTGTCTCTCCTTTCTCCCCCTCCCCCACCACTTTCTTCTTTCACTTCTTTTTGGATGGTAATGATACATTGCCCTCTACTGTTGAAAAAAAGTGGTACACATTCTGCCCTGAATCTGTCATCAGAGAGTGCCAATAAAGCATTTCCTTGTCAGTGATGTGTGCCGTGCTGGTGTGTGTGTTTTCTTGTAAAGGTATCAGACAGTGTGCAAGGATGCGGTCAGAACCCAAATGGATGCCACATGCTCACCCAGTGGCACGTTTCTCAGCTGCCCCGACACACTCCAGTTTGTCTGTTCTCAGAGAAACTCATATTGAATTCATGAGGCTTGGGCTCTCCTGTAAAGTGTGTTTGTGTCAGGTGTTTGTGCCAGCTCTTCTCACTGTATGTGTGTGTAAGAAGCCAGTGTCACCCTGGGCATGAAAGGGTGGCTGTGCCGATCAAGTGTGTGTGACATTTTGATCCATACGTTAAAATGGGTGTGCACGTGTGTTGATCCAGGTGTCTGTGACTGCACACACTTCACAAATGGTCCCTCTTGTGAGCGGTGTCAGGATGGTTACTATGGGAATGCACTGAATGGCAGCCCAGGAGACTGTGTGCCCTGTCCCTGCCCAAACCGTACCACTTGTGCACAGGTGCCAGAGACAGGGGAGGTGGTCTGTACCAATTGCCCAGCAGGACAGAGGGGTGAGTCACAGTTTACTCCATTTTTGCAATATTCAGAGCAAAGAATGTTCTCCTGGCATTTCACCAAAAATAACAAAAAGGCAAAATGATCCTTTTTTTTAAAGCTTTACTAAAAGAGCCAGAATATTGAAGTGAAACTTGACTTAGTCAAATCTTTTTGATTTGACTCAATTTAAACATGAAAATAATTTTAGCACTAAGGAGCACTTTTATGTAAAGTTTTATATAAAATTCTGGATTGATATATAGATATGGAAAACAGCTGAGTTACTACCTGTCACATGACCTGTGTCATGCATGCCATCCAAAGCCACAGGATTTTGAGTTACCTTGTATAAATATACTTTATATTACTAATAAAGATACCTATAATTAGTTATACTTGTTTTACAGGCATCAGATGCGAGTTATGTGAGGACGGATTCTATGGCGACCCACTTGGCTGGCATGGCGAGGTGCGGGTGTGTGTAAGGTGTGAGTGTAACGAGAACACAGACCCCAATGCTGTAGGTGTGTGCGATCACGTGACCGGACACTGCCTCAAATGTTTAGGACACACAGACGGGGACCGATGTGAAAAATGCCAAAGCGGTTACTATGGAAATGCTCTGGATAGGAGCCTGAGGCCTTCCCAAAAGTGTCTGCGTGAGTGAATATATTTCTTTTGAAAAGAATTTCATTATTATATCAAATCACAAGCTGCTGTGGTATAAGAGGAATATAACACTTTTATGAGATTATTGAAAATAATTATCCCCTTCACTTCAGGTCACATCATATCACCCTATTGTTTATTATTTTCCTTTACCAACTAAATACTAGTTGTGTTTTATTCCTTATTTAAATAATGGCTTAAATATTTGTTTTTGTTAAAAGGTTTTAGAGTTTTGGGCCATACTGAACTAGTAATGTGCGATCTGTAATTTTCAGCCTGTGTCTGTAACCCCGCTGGCACTTTGGGGTCAGTGAATGAGTGTGATCCTCGCACAGGAAGATGTCTGTGCCTGAGGCATGTGACAGGAAGAGACTGTGGACAGTGTGAGCTCGGCTACTTCAACCTGCGGCCAGGGCTGGGTTGTGACAGGTGGGTTGTGGTTACACGCTTGCCTTTATTCATCCATCGATCCATCAATCTAGCACAGGGGTTCCAATACTTTTTAGATGGTCATTAGACGCCACATCAGAGCCAAACATCCCTGTCCATCAAAATGTAAAATGTTTTTTTGTGATTACATGCACAAAGATGTTAAACTGATAAGCTCAGTCTCTCTTAAACTTTCCACCATAGTTGTGACCACTGTCATGAGCTGCATCTCGAATCAAAACCTGTCAAAGTGACACGAGATTTTTTAAATAATTCAAAGACTAACTGTAATAGGACTGATTAGTATTAGTTGCATGAATTGCATGAACTGATTAGTATTAGTTCTCAGTAACGGGCCAGATTAGTGTATATGTGATTTTAGACAAAATGATAGTTTATTTAGGTAAATGGACAGGCAGTTATTAATTTTGTAAAATAAATGGATGAAACAAAAAAAAAGATTCTCTCATGACCCCATTTGTAAATCAAGCAACCCCAAGTGTGGTTGTGACCCCTAGTTTGGGAATCCTCTGATCTAGCAACTAAATATGAAGGCTGCGTCCAAATATCCCTATTATCCTACTATACAGTATGTCTGAATTCTCAGTATTCATAAAACAGTACGCGAAAAATACCCAGTTGACCTACTGCTTCTGCCGAGATTCTGCAGTAGGGAACCAATGATACTACCCAATGATACTACAGTAAGGTAATGGGACTAGCAGTAGATACTGTCACAGTACGAATTTTCGGATGCAACCATTGTCTTTTTTTCTTTCTTCAACATATCAAACCTCAGTTTATAGATTTTTGTTCTATGTTCCGCAATGAAACTTGCTGTGCGTATGATACTCTCTTTTGTTTAAGCATGTATACTTCATGCCCTTGCTACAAATAGAGAAGACATTCTGTAAAAAGACTGATGATACATGTGTGATGCTCTGTTTTAGATTTGTTTTTAATAATGTAGATTAAGGAATGTAAATGTTAACAAAGGCATACAATTTTTTATCAAGATAAGGAAGATCTGATTGGCTTTTTTTTTCTCCTCTACAGCTGTAACTGCAATCCCATTGGCTCCTCATCCCCATTGTGTAACCCAATCACAGGCCAGTGTATGTGTCGGACCGGTATCGAGGGCAAAATGTGCGATGCCTGTCAAATGGGATTTTTTGCCTTTTCCTCCAGAGGCTGCAGAGGTACATAATCATATAATCTTTAATGTTCAACTAATGTTTAAAAAAAAGATCAAAGTTGACTTAATTTTGTAGTACTATAGGTAATCAATTATTTGACGCTGTGTTAAGAACATCAGTTATTCAATACTGTGATATTCTGAGAATGGAAATCAACCCTTTTTATTGTCATATGCAGATGCCTAATCCATGATTTGGAGCATCATGGTATTGCATAATGCAAATAATGAATGTCATACAAATAAAAAGTTAAGACCCACCTCCATCCCTGCACTTTTACCATAACATTAACAAAATACAGTACAGCATTTCAGTAGTTGGCCTGTAGGAATTCTCATTAATTTGGTATCATGATACCACGTTGGAGATATATGCTCAAAATATTTGGCTTCACTGAGCCTTACTATACTGCAACATATAAAATAAAGTGTGTGAATTTGCAAAGCATGTGAGACACAAACCTGTTACAATGCAAAAAATATCTCAGAACATTCAATGTGCATCTTTCTTTGGCTTCTCTGTCTTCAAAAACTGTAGCCTGTAACTGTGACCCAATGGGATCAAAGTCCATGCAGTGCCACACCAACGGGACCTGTCTGTGTCGCCAAGGTTTTGTGGGTTACAAGTGTGACAAGTGTGAGCTGAACCACTACCAAAACCCCTTGACCCACCAGTGTGATGAGTGCCCTGTGTGCTACAGTCTCATCAGAGATCAGGTGTGTATGTGTGTATTTCTGATCTTATACCAAATCCAAATAGCCACTACCAAGAACTAATGTTTGTGAAAGATGTATACAATTTTGTCCAAAATAAGATAAGAATCCTGTAAAAAGGAAGAATCAGAGAGAATTCGAATCCATGTTAACAGGATTTTCCAATAAATCAAGGTGGTTAGACAGGCACTAGTCAGTACACAGGCAGACAACCAAAGATATCAAGGTACACACCTTGTGTAACAGAATACATAATATAGAAAATGTAATTGAAATATCAAGGGAGTCAGGAATAATAAATCTCAGAACTTACTCAACACTGTGTAATTGGCAAGACTTCGCAACTATACGGAGGAATATATGAAACAGGATTTAAACTGGATGTATATAAGGTTACGGGCCTAGTATTCAGGAAACTGAGTCCTCTGCTGGCAGAGTGGGGTAACTTTTGCAGCTTCTGTGACAAATATCACTGTAGTCTTGATTTAATAACACATGCAACATGTAAATAGGGGAAATAAATCCAAGTTGTTTTACTCACAGGCTGTATGTAGGACTTTGTCTTTCAAAATTATTAAAATAGCCTTGTCTTTAGAGCATAGAGTCAGCCATGATATGGTGGCCATGGAGCAGAGAGGGTTAAGGGCCTTGCTCAAGGGCCCAACAGTGGCAGCTTGGTGGTGCTGCGGCTTGAACCCCCAAACTTCTGGTCAATAACCTAGAGCCTTAACCGTTGAGCAACCTTTACATTTTGTGCATATGCATTAATTAATATTATATTTTTGGCATTGCTACCTAAATATGCAAAATACAAGGAAGTGTTTATGACAGAAGATTTAACAATATTTATTATTAGGTCACTTTAAGTGAAGCTTTTTTTGGAAGCTACTGTACTCTTGTACGCTAGTACAACTGAAAGGCAGATATTATGTTTGCCAGAAACACACCAGTTGAGGACAAAATTACACCATTTACTAAGGTTTAATAATGAGAATGTTTGTCAAAATTATGCTGCAGTATCTCAGAAGGTTAGCTTAAAATTCTTAATATTCCTGTACGTTTGAGCAACTTTAATCAGCATTCTAGTTGCAGGGTGCGGTACATTTGGTTTCCTTTTAAAGAGTGTGATTGCTGCAGTTGTTTGAGCATGGCAAATAAGCTTTTAATGCTGTTGCACAATACAACAAGGTAGCAGTTTTAAGAAGTGACTTGTCTCTAACTTGTCTATAACCCCATGTGAAGTGACTTATCTGTAGCAGATTACTCTTGGCGCAAGTTACTGAAAGATTCCAGAAATTCGTGGATGTGGCTCGCCATCTTAATTTTTTTCCTTCAGCACTCCTGTCCATGAAGGGAAAAAAACCTGCCATGCAGGAAAATTAACAAATATCCCCATATGAAAACTATTTACATTGCCCAACATGCTCAATTTGCAAATAAACAGACTGTAGTTACAATATAGACATATATATAGACATACATATAGACTCTACATACAATATAGACATATAATTGAAATTACACTGAAATTCTAAGTTGTTTATATGCACATAGTATGAAATTATTTAACTCCATTTAGCATTATCACAGTACAAACGACAGCCAATTAGAAGGAATCCAGTCATGTTACACTTTGTTTAAAAGTTCCAAACTTTCAAAAGTTTAGCGTAGCAACTTTCATTTATCCAGCTTATATAAATCATATTCTCCTTTCAGTGATATTTTGTTACTGCATCCAAACGTTATTTTTCTCTCTCTCTCTCTCTCTCTCTCTCTCTCTCTCTCTTCACTGCTGTGTGTATGTGATGAAGGGTGTGACTAAACTTATGCTGCATTCACTAATTGTCAATTGACAGTATCTGTTTGTTTATTTATTTATTTGCATTAAAAGTGAAGTAAGTAACATGTTTGGTAATTTGCTTAATACCACAGTATGGTTGAATTCTCAAATGTGATTGGTCAGAAGGTGTGTGTTATTCTTGTTATGTTTGTTTATGTCAACAGCTGTTGAAGTGATGACGTTTTATGTTATGAGACTTTTATGGAAGAATTTCTGGGTATCAGTACTTTGCTTCACAGTGCTTTGGACATTTACTCAGCATAGAAAAGTCTTCAGGACCGAGGAGTTCACACTTTCTGGTTTCTCTGAAAAATTATAAGCTTTTGCATCCAAATTTCATTTTTATTTATTTTCATTTCTCTCTCTCTCTCTCTCTCTCTCTCTCTCTCTCTCTCTCTATTTCTTTCTTTGTGGCTGTGTGTACATCACAAAGGGTATGGCTAAACTAATACAACATTCACTATCCTAACTGCCAGCTCTTAAAATGACAGTTTGGTTAGGTTTGTTTTGCTTTGTTTGTTATTGTCATTAAAAGTGAAGTATGTAAACTGGGTTACTAAAGTTTTTTGTTACGCGACATTTATGGAAGAAATCCCAGGTATCACATTTTGTAAGTCACAGTGCTTTGGAAGGTTTCGAAAGTGCTTTGAAAAGCCTCCAGGGCAATGGAGTTCACACTTTCTGGTTCCTCTGTAAAATGACAAGCTGAGGGTTCTTTTTAAGAGAGCAGGCGAGAGAAAGAAGGAGATGCTGGTGAAGGAACGAATGGTTATCGTTGCTATAATGGAAGTGATAACAGGAACTTGTCTTATGGAGATTTCAGAACATTAAATCTGACTATAAACCATTAAACAGCTTGATGTGTCACTCATTAATAAATTAAACACTGTAATTGTTGGCAAATCACTGTGGTATAAGTGGAATAACATACTTAAGACCATGCTGTTATACAAAAATAGTACAGTTCAGACCACTCGCAAAGTGCCTACTTTTCCCTGGGAATCTTGGATTCTTCATCTTTGGCCTAATCTCAAAACCAAAACGTAATCAATAATTTGGAATTATGTTTTTAAAGGGAAGTCGATGAAAATACATATCATAAATAAAAAGAAATTACTTGTGATATGTCTATAATTAAAATATACAAAATTCATATTCAAATCCTTTTGACAGCTTCCAAGCTTCATAGTTTACAGGATTTTTTTTTATGCTATTAGACTCAAACGTACTGTACATGAACCAGACCTATACCAGATGCTTCAACAATTTCTTTTACACTATTTCAAATAAACTCAACCATCCATTCAGTACTTTATCTCTGTCTCCTGCCTGTGAATAGCTTACCACCGCACTGTTCTGATGTCCTGTTATCTCACGCTGCCAAGAGTGCTTTCCAACCTAGCTCATTTTATTTCTAACAGTAGAAAATTACTTAGGCATGTAGCATTATTTCTCCATTTAGAGAGAATAAGCATGCCAAGGTAGTTTGTGTTTGCCAAACAGGAATGTAAAGCTAGTGAAACCAGCCCACACTTTACCCGGAACATTGAAAATGTCATAAATGTGATCATAAGGCTTCAGGCACCCTGTGTTGGGTTGGCAGCCCATCCAGGGTGACCGTCGTCTAGTGCCCTGAGTTCCCTGGGATAGGCTCCAGGCTCCCCCACGACCCTATATAGGACAAATGGTATGGAAAATGGATGGATGGCTGGATAATGCTTCAAGCATTTCTAGACACTTGAGAATGGAGGCACAAAAATTGAGGTCCTGGAGCACTTGTTTTGTGAAAGCAACCAGTCCAGGATAAGTGTTAAACAGAATAGTGTGTATAGCCTCGGATTCTTGTTCTTAGCTGATAGGAGTGGAACCAGATGCTGCTGTTGTAGCCCATCTGCCTCAAGGTTTGACATTTTGTGCATTCTGTGATGCTTTTCCCCTTGCCACGGTTGTTAATGGTTATTTGAATTAATGTAGACTTCCTGTCGGCTCTGGCCATTCTTCTCTGACCTCTTTCATCAACAAGGCGTTTCTGCTAGCTGCTGCTGCTCAATGGATGTTTTCTTGTTTTTTTTTTTATTTTGTTATTTTATGTAAACTCTAGAGAATGCTGTGTGTGAAAATCCCTGCAGTTTATGAAATATTCAAACCAGCCCTTCTGATATCAACAGCCACTGAGATCATGTTTCCCCCCATTCTGATGTTTGATGTTTTAATCAAATTAATTATATGTTGTGCGCATAAATTTTCGCTGAGAAATTTCCCCCAAAAGTTGTTATTGTGTTAGATGAGAAAAGCATTGAATAGATATTACAAAAAGTAGCTTTAGAAAAAAATATATTAATTCAGCATAGACATATACATAGACACATAAGCTTTTAGGTGTTTTTTTCTTGTTTTCTCATGATCTTGGCATAAGAAATGGAAGTTTTCTCATAATGTCATATTATCACAAGAAACTTCCGCACCTTATGAATGGAACTGGTGTTACATGCATGTTGGCGTCTTCACCATTGCCATCATAAATGTTATATATATATATATATATATATATATATATATATATATATATATATATATATATATATATATATATATATATATATATATATATATGAGAGAGAGAGAGAGAGAGAGAAAGGATGATCATAATTACAATATCGTGTTATAATATTTTAAAAATTGCATTTGATTTTGATAAATGGATTGGAAGTGAAAATGAATAAATATAAATGAATAAATGTAAATGAAATATGAACATTTCATAAGAACTTTACTTTTTTTTTTCCACAGGCGATTAAACTCAAAAGCCATCTGCATAGTCTAGAGAGACTGCTTTCCAACTATGACTGCAAGAGCTTCAGGCACAGAATCCATGTACGACCAAATCCTGTGCACCAGCATCACAGGCTTGAGAATCACTTGCATGAGCATCAAGGCGAGGATTACTTACCCAATGCTCTGGAGGATTTTCTGGCCATCCAAGGTAAAAATAAATATAAATAAATAAATAATAATAAAAAAAAAAATTAATGGAGAAATTGGATTCATATTCTCAGTCTGGATTTTTTCAACCCAAAAATGTGTGCCAGTGTATCTAGAAGGGTTTTTAGTCATCCAAGGAGGAAATCTAGGTGATCAGACTTGTGTTATTATATTAGAGATACTTCATAGTACTTATCTCACAGGGTTTGTGAGCTGTAAAGATGAAAGGTAGATTTGAATGTCACCTTCTCATAGATTTGCTCATTGTAAAAAATTTTAATAAAAAAGTCCTAGTGAAAGTTTGAGCTTTAACAGCCTCATTTTGGCAATATTAATTATGCAACTTTTTTCTTTACAGAGGCACAGGAAGCTTTCATCAAACAGTTCACACAGCTGGAAACATCTGCACAAGCCCTAGAGCTTCAGCTACATGACTTTGCCAGTATAATGAACTGTAGCCTCCTGAAGGAAGAAGGAAGTACAAGCAGCGACGAAAAGAATAGGATGCCTAGGGCAACGAACGAGTGCCGAGCTCTTGTGGACACGTTTGTTGCTGTCACAGAAACGCAGGCACAGATTCACATAATGACCTTGGATCTTAAAAGTGTAGTAAGTGTGCACAATGTGTCAAGCCTACACATTACATACTAATACATTTATGAGGCATTCCAGTGCCTTCCCAAAGCATATGATGTTTAGTATAATTTAGTATAAATGTATGTAATTTAAGACAAAGTATACAACTTACACTAAAAAAATGAGGGAAATGAAGAGACAAGATATAAGTTGTACTTAAAGAGAGATACTGAAAGAGACATAGTGAGTGTGTGTGTGTATTATAACACAATACATTTAATATGAAGTATACAAGTTAAAATATAAATATAAGCAAGACTTTCATGATCTAAAACTCTAAAATCTCTAAAAATCTTGAGCATGGTTTATCAGGCATGCAGAGCTGTAGGAAAGTACCAAGTCAGGGGTGTCCCATGTCAATATGCAGCTTCTCTCATAGAATATATGATCAGTGGATCACCGGCCAACACATTACAATTTTTCCTTTCACCTAATGGTGGCAGCTAAAATGCAAAAGCCTTTTATTCTCAGAACTACACGTGCAAATTATGTGTAAAATGATCTTTAGTCATGACTACAAGTTTAACAGTGAGAGTGGGTGATTTTAAAAAAAAGTCACAAAATCAAAAAAATGTAAAAGCTTTCGGGAATTCTTGAAAGAGTCCTTAACTAAAATGGGTTGCAATTAAGTATTTAAAATGACAATTTAATTTATGTTATGTTTGATTATTTATGTTAATTATGATAATGTGATAATCTATATTTATTTATAGTTATGTTAGTTTGTTCAATTACTTCTGGACCTTTTTGGACTTTTACTTATGAAGCCATTATTCAGTCGGTATGGGATTTCTTTCTCTTTTTTTTGTGATCGTTGCTGCCAAAAATGCTCGATTTTTCTGCAGCTTTTTTCCGAATTTGCAGTCTTTTTCGATTATTTGTGGAAAACTAGCCTACTTCAATTGGCGAAATTGAAATTGCACAAAATTGTTTTGCACGGTCTTTGGCAGTGATGCTTGTTGGTAAATGAGACTTTTTAGCTGTACTCATGTTCAACGTACATGAATCGAAGAGGGCTTTGACTAAATGTGTGTTGTGATGACATCAAAGCAAGTTCCTCCGAATGTTGTGGATTTTGTGCTAATTTCTGCAATCGCAAAATCTTCAGGATTTTGAAATCAATAAATGAACCAGGAAACAGTTTAGCAATACTAAAATAAGTGATGCGTCCTCTTTCTCATGTGTATGCCAGAAATCTGGCTGTGGCATTTTGAACAAGCTACTGACTCTTTGTTACATTTTACGCAAACAACGTCACAACGCATGTGGTATGTCTAATTCTTGCCGAGTTCCTTATTTGAAAGCAGTTATTGACTGCTGTATTCAGAGTTGGTGACTTCAACTGTGCATCAGAGATACAACAGTCCCTCCAGGATTTTGTGATTGTAGAAATGAACACAAAATCCAGCAAACTCTGCAGTAGAGGAGCTTGCAATTTTTTCCACAGATTTGGGCCAACATGGGCCTTCTTTGATTCACGTGCGTCGAACACGAGTACAGCAAAAAGGTTTCATTAGTCTGTGTGTGTGTGTGTGTGTGTGTGTGTGTGTGTGTGTGTGTGTGTGTGTGTGTGTGTGTGTGTGTGTTTGTGTGTGTGAGCGAGAGAGAGAGACAATTTAATGTTGTCATTCGGTACATTTTTTTGGACATGATGTACCCATTTTGTGTTCTCAAATTAAGGACAGTTTGTGCTCATCTCGAAAGAAAATATGCCCCTGTTTTTTAAGGGCAATTTGGCCACTTAACTAGTAGTTCATAATTTTATGGTAATAATTAATGTGTCATCCAGACTTTGACAGAAGTATTTCCTCTGATTAAGATGTCTTTGCCATGCTTCTCTGTGCAGTCTTTTTTGTGGCCTCCTCAAGGCTTCTTAGAAATGTGAACAATTTATATGAATCATTATTTCATAATGTCATGTTTATGCAACCATTTTCTGAAATGGCATTGTTAATGTGTATGTTTGAGTGAACTATTGTAGGAGCTGGACTTAACATTGTTCGTACATTGAATTGATATTCATTGATAGTCCATTGAACAGACAGATATAAATGCTCTGTTTCTAATCAACTCTGGCACATGTGGATAACTCAAACAGAAATATTAATTCCATATTTAATTCTGAGTTCTGAATATTCATGCACACAATTTCAATATAAATTTCCGATTACATGTACTCAACTCTGAATACAGCTCTTAATGATCATGTGGTATGAATGTGAAGCGTACTATCCATGTTGAATTCCCTTCTCCTGTCTCAGGTAATCCCGTTCATTATCCCGAAAAGACCGACAGAGTGGAACGCCCTTGTGAATGAATCAGAAGCTTTGGCGAAGAGGTGGGTTGGGAAATTAAACTGCACTCATGTCAACTCTTTATATGTATACCAGTCATACAAGTGACTAATGTAGAAAAATTAATTTTGTGCATTGGAGTAATGTAGTAGATAAAGGCTCTTAAAACTGCTGGCTTCACAAAGGGACATGATGTGTTAAGTAGGTTTGAGAATTGTAACCATGCATATTTTTAGACAGCCATTTGAATCAAATGACATACAATCAATTTGAATCAAAGGCTGATAGGCTGATTGAATATTTCAATATGTTAAATTCCCCCTAGGTGTGAATGAGAAAAATGTTATTATTTATTAAAAATGTATCTTCTTCAACTAGCATAGTGTTAGAGGTTAGCTTGGTTAAAATATGTTGGTGCACAATGTGTCATACAGAGCATTTGAGTGAAGGTTTATGTTGCTATGCAATATATGCTTGAACATTTATATTCAGCAAATAGAAGATGCTGAAAATAAGTTGCATGCAAATGTTTTTATCTGTCAGACTGGGTTGTTCTAAACAGATTGTGTGAGCGATCACATACCAAGCAAAGAAAACCCACATTCACAATTCATTCATTCATCTTTAGTAACTGGGTCTTCGTAAGAACCAGAATTCACACACCAAGCTGACAGTGCTGGCAATTTCTACTGTGTTTTCACCCCAATATTTCTGGGGGCATGGTGGTAGAGTTTATTTTTAAAAAATGCCCACGTTGAGTTTAATGCCAGATACAAGCAAAGACTAAAGCTTTGTGTTACATCCCTAATCTGTATGCATCTCTATTAAATAAATAACAACCGTCAGTGTATGTGTGGGTTGGAGAAGTGCAATTATCTTCCAATATCAGCTGATTTTGCATCCATCAGTAATAACTCATGTAGAAGAATCAAGTGCACTGATTCTTACTGATTTCACTTCAGTGTATTTTCGTGGACGGGAAG